>NW_027012204.1:0-20336 GCF_036934945.1 Oncorhynchus masou masou
CAGGGAGTGGGACAGACAGGGAGTGGGACAGATAGGGAGTGGGACAGATGGGGAGTGGGACAGACGGGGAGTGGGACAGACAGGAGTGGGACAGACAGGGAGTGGGACAGACGGGGAGTGGGACAGACGAGTGGGACAGGCGGGGAGTGGGACAGGCCGGGGAGTGGGACAGACAGGGGAGTGGGACAGTCGGGAGTGGGACAGACGGGGGAGTGGGATGGAGCGGGGTGGGACAGACAGGGAGTGGGACAGACAGGAGTGGGACAGACGGGGAGTGGACAGACAGAGTGGGGGAGTGGGACAGACAGGGAGTGGGACAGATGGGGGAGTGGGACAGACAGATGGTGGGACAGACAGGGAGTGGGACAGACAGGGAGTGGGACAGACGGGGAGTGGGACAGACGGGGAGTGGGACAGACGGGGAGTGGGACAGACGGGGAGTGGGACAGACGGGGAGTGGGACAGACGTGGGACAGACAGATGGTGGGACAGACAGGGAGTGGGACAGACAGGGAGTGGGACAGATAGGGAGTGGGACAGACGGGGAGTGGGACAGACGGGGAGTGGGACAGACAGGGGAGTGGGACAGACGGGGAGTGGGACAGACGGGGAGTGGGACAGACGGGGAGTGGGACAGACAGGGAGTGGGACAGATAGGGGTGGGACAGACAGATGGTGGGACAGACAGATGGTGGGACAGACGGGAGTGGGACAGACGGGGAGTGGGACAGACAGATGGTGGGACAGACGGGGAGTGGGACAGACGGGGAGTGGGACAGACGGGGAGTGGGACAGACGGGGAGTGGGACAGACAGGGAGTGGGACAGATAGGGGTGGGACAGACAGATGGTGGGACAGACAGGGGAGTGGGACAGACAGGGAGTGGGACAGATAGGGAGTGGGACAGACGGGGAGTGGGACAGACGGGGAGTGGGACAGACAGGGAGTGGGACAGATGGGGAGTGGGACAGACGGGGAGTGGGACAGATGGGGAGTGGGACAGACAGGGAGTGGGACAGATAGGGAGTGGGACAGACAGATGGTGGGACAGACAGGGAGTGGGACAGACAGGGAGTGGGACAGATAGGGAGTGGGACAGACAGCAGATGGGACAGACAGGGAGTGGGACAGACAGCAGGTGGGACAGACAGATGGTGGGACAGACGGGAGTGGGACAGACGGGGAGTGGGACAGGCGGGGAGTGGGACAGACGGGGAGTGGGACAGACAGGGAGTGGGACAGATAGGGAGTGGGACAGACAGATGGTGGGACAGACAGGGAGTGGGACAGACAGGGAGTGGGACAGATAGGGAGTGGGACAGACGGGGAGTGGGACAGACGGGGAGTGGGACAGACAGGGAGTGGGGACAGAGTGGGGGAGTGGGACAGACGGGGAGTGGGACAGACAGGGAGTGGGACAGATAGGGAGTGGGACAGACAGATGGTGGGACAGACAGGGAGTGGGACAGACAGGGAGTGGGACAGATAGGGAGTGGGACAGACAGCAGATGGGACAGACAGGGAGTGGGACAGACAGCAGGTGGGACAGACAGATGGTGGGACAGACAGGGAGTGGGACAGACAGATGGTGGGACAGACAGGGAGTGGGACAGACAGCAGATGGGACAGATAGGGAGTGGGACAGACAAAGAGTGGGACAGACAGGGAGTGGGACAGATAGGGAGTGGGACAGACAAGGAGTGGGACAGACAGCAGGTGGGACAGACAGGG
The DNA here is from genome assembly GCF_036934945.1 of Oncorhynchus masou masou. Taxonomy (NCBI): domain Eukaryota; kingdom Metazoa; phylum Chordata; class Actinopteri; order Salmoniformes; family Salmonidae; genus Oncorhynchus; species Oncorhynchus masou. The sequence continues at coordinate 1,732 of NW_027012204.1, forward strand.
AGTGGGACAGACAGGGAGTGGGACAGACAGGGAGTGGGACAGACGGGGAGTGGGACAGACGGGGAGTGGGACAGACAGGGAGTGGGACAGATAGGGAGTGGGACAGACAGGGAGTGGGACAGACAGGGAGTGGGACAGATAGGGAGTGGGACAGACAGCAGATGGGACAGACAGGGAGTGGGACAGACAGCAGGTGGGACAGACAGATGGTGGGACAGACAGGGAGTGGGACAGACAGATGGTGGGACAGACAGGGAGTGGGACAGACAGCAGATGGGACAGATAGGGAGTGGGACAGACAAGAGTGGGACAGACAGGGAGTGGGACAGATAGGGAGTGGGACAGGGAGTGGGACAGACAGCAGGTGGGACAGACAGGAGTGGGACAGACAGGGAGTGGGACAGACAGCAGGTGGGACAGACGGGGAGACGGACAGACAAGGAGTGGGACAGACAGGGAGTGGGACAGATAGGGAGTGGGACAGACAGGGAGTGGGAAAGACAGCAGGTGGGACAGATGGTGAGTGGGACAGACAGGGAGTGGGACAGACAAGGAGTGGGACAGACAGTGGGACAGATAGGGAGTGGGACAGACAGGGAGTGGGACAGACAGCAGGTGGGACAGATAGGGAGTGGGACAGACAGGGAGTGGGACAGACAGCAGGTGGGACAGACGGGGGAGAGGGACAGACAAGGAGTGGGACAGACAGGGAGTGGGACAGATAGGGAGTGGGACAGACAGGGAGTGGGAAAGACAGCAGGTGGGACAGATAGGGAGTGGGACAGACAGGGAGTGGGACAGACAAGGAGTGGGACAGACAGGGAGTGGGACAGATAGGGAGTGGGACAGACAGGGAGTGGGACAGACAGCAGGTGGGACAGATAGGGAGTGGGACAGACAGGGAGTGGGACAGACAGGGAGTGGGACAGATAGGGAGTGGGACAGACGGGGAGTGGGACAGACAGATGGTGGGACAGACAGGGAGTGGGACAGACAGCAGATGGGACAGATAGGGAGTGGGACAGACAAAGAGTGGTACAGACAGGGAGTGGGACAGATAGGGAGTGGGACAGACAGGGAGTGGGACAGACAGCAGGTGGGACAGACAGGGAGTGGGACAGACAGGGAGTGGGACAGACAGCAGGTGGGACAGACGGGGAGAGGGACAGACAAGGAGTGGGACAGACAGGGAGTGGGACAGATAGGGAGTGGGACAGACAGGGAGTGGGAAAGACAGCAGGTGGGACAGATAGGGAGTGGGACAGACAGGGAGTGGGACAGACAAGGAGTGGGACAGACAGGGAGTGGGACAGATAGGGAGTGGGACAGACAGGGAGTGGGACAGACAGCAGGTGGGACATATAGGGAGTGGGACAGACAGGGAGTGGGACAGACAGGGAGTGGGACAGACAGGGAGTGGGACAGATAGGGAGTGGGACAGACAGGGAGTGGGACAGACAGCAGGTGGGACAGATAGGGAGTGGGACAGACAGGGAGTGGGACAGACAGGGGGTGGGACAGAATGGAGTGGGACAGACAGGAGTGGGACAGACAGGGAGTGGGACAGACAGGAGTGGGACAGGCAGGGACTGGGACACATACAACGCCATGGTTGTGGGTTTAATTCACACAGGGGACCTTACTATTGCTCTCGATAAGACCGTCTGCATGATGACTCAAATGTAAAGGACATCAAATATACACAAACAAATTGCACAGATATTACTGAATTCCAGATCATTTGAGGAAATCAGTCAATTGAAATAAAGTAATGAGATCCTAATCTATGGATTTCCCATGACTGGGTATACAGTTCACAGATACATACAAAAAGGGTTGGGGGTGTGGATCAGAAAACCAGTCGGTATCTGGTGTGACCACCATTTGCCTCATGCTGTGTGACACATCCCTTTCACATAGAGGGGAATGTTGGCTCACTTTGCTTCAATGGCTGTGTGAAGTTGGTGGGAACTGGAAAAAACTGGTAGTACACGTCAAGCCAGAGCATCCCAAACATGCTCAATGTGTAACATGTCTGGTGAGTATGCAGGTCATGACATTTTCAGTTTCCAGGTATTGTATACAGATCCTTGAGACATTATCAGACTGAAACATGAGGTGATGGTGTCACGGTATCGCTGTACATTAAAATTTCAATCGATAAAATGCAATTGTGTTCACCACCACCATGTGGCACTCAGTTCACATCAGTTGACATCAGAAAACCGCTCACCAACACCACGCCGACAAATCTGCCAAATCTACCTTTGTACAGTTGAAAAGCGGGACTCATACGTGAAGAGTACATTTCGGCAGCGTGCCAGTGGCCATCAAAGGTGAGCGTTTGCTCACTGAAGTCAGTGACGACGCCGAACTGCAGTCAGGTCAAGACCCTGGTGAGGACGACGAGCAGATGAGCTTCCTGAGATGGTTTCTGACAGTTTGTGCAGGTATGATTTTGTTTGGCAAAATAAGATTAGATCAACCAATCAGAATGAGTTTTTCCCCACAAAAGAGCTTTACTACAGACATAAATTACTCCTCAGTTTCCTCAGCTGTCCAGGTGGCTGGTCTCAGACGATCCCACAGCTGAAGAAGCCGGATGTGGAGGTCCTGGGTTGGCGTGGTTACACCTGGTCTGCAGTTGTGAGGCAGGTTGGATGTACTGCCAGATTCTCTAAGACAATGTTGGAGGCAGCTTATAATAGAGAAATTAACATTCAATTCTCTGGCAACAGCTCTGGTGGCCATTCATGGTGGACATTCCTGCAGTCAGCATACCAATTGCCCGCTCCCTCAAAACTTGAGATATCTATGGCATTGTGTTGTGTGACAAAACTGCACATTTTAGAGTTGCCTTTAAGTGTCCCCAGCACAAGGTTCATCTGTGTAACGATCATGCTGTTTCATCAGCTTCTTGATATGCCACACCTGTCAGGTGGGTGGATTATCTTGGCAAAGGAGAAATGCTCACTAACAGGGATGTAAACAACGTTGTGTACAACATTTGAGAGAAATAAGCTTTTTGTGATGTTGATGTTCCAACACTGTTGTTATTTCCTCATCAGGAATTGCAATATTGTCTATTTTGGTATCTGTTGTGTTCTTCTCCACTCACTGAAATTCCAAGTATGTTGTGGAAATTCCGTGTGAGGGAATGGTTAGAGAGAGAGAGAGAGAGAGAGAGAGGGAGAGGGTGGGTGAGAGAGAGGGAGAGGGTGGGAGAGAGAGAGAGAGGGCGAGCGAGAGAGAGAGAGAGAGAGAGGGGGGAAGGAAAGGAGAGAGAGGGGGAGAGGGCGAGCGAGAGAGAGAGAGAGAGAGAGAGAGAGAGAGGGGAAGGAAGGGAGAGAGTGAGATAGAGAGAGAGAGAGAGAGAGAGAGAGAGAGAGAGAGAGAGAGAGAATAAGAGATAAAAAGAAAGAGCGTGATACAAAGAGAATCAATGAAAGATAGAAAAAAGAGAGAGCTACTTGACTCATCAGCTACTTGGTTCTTCATCTACTTGGTTCGTCAGCTGCTAGACTCGTCAGCTACAAGACTCGTCAGCTACTAGACTCGTCAGCTACTAGACTCGTCAGCTACTAGACTCGTCAATTGGGGATGCAGGGTAGCCTAGTGGTTAGTAATCGGAAGGTTGCAAGTTCAAACCCCCGAGCTGACAGGGTCTGTCGTTCTGCCCCTGAACAGGCAGTTAACCCACTGTGCCTAGGCCGTCAATTGAAAGTAAGAATTTGTTCTTAACTGACTTGCCTGGTTTAAACAAAAAATGTCAGCTAATTTACTAATCACATGCTTGATTAAGCATCTAATTGACTCAACAGATACTAGACTTATAAGTTACTTGACTCATCATCTACTAGACTAGTCAGCTACAAGACTTGTCAGCTATGAGACTAGTCAGCTACTAGACTTGCCAGCTACGAGACTGGTCAGCTACTAGACTTGCCAGCTACTAGACTCGTCAGCTACTAGACTTGTCAGCTACTAGACTGGTCAGCTACTAGACTGGTCAGCTACTAGACTTGCCAGCTACTAGACTGGTCAGCTACAAGACTAGTCAGCTACGAGACTTGTCAGCTACGAGACTCGTCAGCTACTAGACTTGCCAGCTATGAGACTAGTCAGCTACTAGACTCGTCAGCTACTAGACTCGTCAGCTACTAGACTCGTCAGCTACTAGACTCGTCAGCTACTAGACTCGTCAGCTACTAGACTCGCCAGCTACTAGACTCGTCAGCTACTAGACTCGTCAGCTACTAGACTTGCCAGCTATGAGACTAGTCAGCTACTAGACTCGTCAGCTACTAGACTCGTCAGCTACTAGACTCGTCAGCTACTAGACTTGCCAGCTACTAGACTCGTCAGCTACTAGACTCGTCAGCTACTAGACTCGTCAGCTACTAGACTCGCCAGCTACTAGACTTGTCAGCTACTAGACTGGTCAGCTACTAGACTGGTCAGCTACTAGACTGGTCAGCTACGAGACTTGTCAGCTACGAGACTTGTCAGCTACTAGACTTGTCAGCTACTAGACTTGCCAGCTACTAGACTTGCCAGCTACAAGACTTGTCAGCTACTAGACTTGCCAGCTACAAGACTCGTCAGCTACTAGACTTGCCAGCTACTAGACTTGCCAGCTACAAGACTTGCCAGCTACTAGACTTGCCAGCTACTAGACTTGTCAGCTACTAGACTTGCCAGCTACGAGACTCGTCAGCTACTAGACTTGTCAGCTACTAGACTTGTCAGCTACTAGACTTGCCAGCTACTAGACTTGTCAGCTATGAGACTCGTCAGCTACGAGACTAGTCAGCTACTAGACTCGTCAGCTACTAGACTTGTCAGCTACTAGACTTGTCAGCTACTAGACTCGTCAGCTACAAGACTCGTCAGCTACTAGACTTGTCAGCTACTAGACTCGTCAGCTACGAGACTCGTCAGCTACTAGACTTGTCAGCTACGAGACTCGTCAGCTACTAGACTTGCCAGCTATGAGACTAGTCAGCTACTAGACTCGTCAGCTACTAGACTTGTCAGCTACTAGACTTGTCAGCTACTAGACTTGCCAGCTACTAGACTCGTCAGCTACTAGACTGGTCAGCTACTAGACTTGTCAGCTACTAGACTTGCCAGCTACTAGACTTGTCAGCTACTAGACTGGTCAGCCACTAGACTGGTCAGCTACTAGACTCGTCAGCTACTAGACTTGTCAGCTATGAGACTTGTCAGCTACTAGACTTGTCAGCTACTAGACTTGCCAGCTACTAGACTTGCCAGCTACAAGACTTGTCAGCTACTAGACTCGCCAGCTACAAGACTCGTCAGCTACTAGACTTGCCAGCTACTAGACTTGCCAGCTACAAGACTTGCCAGCTACTAGACTTGCCAGCTACTAGACTTGTCAGCTACTAGACTTGTCAGCTACTAGACTTGTCAGCTACTAGACTTGTCAGCTACGAGACTCGTCAGCTACTAGACTTGTCAGCTACTAGACTTGTCAGCTACTAGACTTGCCAGCTACTAGACTTGTCAGCTATGAGACTCGTCAGCTACGAGACTAGTCAGCTACTAGACTCGTCAGCTACTAGACTTGTCAGCTACTAGACTTGTCAGCTACTAGACTCGTCAGCTACAAGACTCGTCAGCTACTAGACTTGTCAGCTACTAGACTCGTCAGCTACGAGACTCGTCAGCTACTAGACTTGTCAGCTACGAGACTCGTCAGCTACTAGACTTGCCAGCTATGAGACTAGTCAGCTACTAGACTCGTCAGCTACTAGACTTGTCAGCTACTAGACTTGTCAGCTACTAGACTTGCCAGCTACTAGACTCGTCAGCTACTAGACTGGTCAGCTACTAGACTTGTCAGCTACTAGACTTGCCAGCTACTAGACTTGTCAGCTACGAGACTCGTCAGCTACTAGACTTGTCAGCTATTAGACTTGTCAGCTACTAGACTCGTCAGCTACGAGACTCGTCAGCTACTAGACTCGCCAGCTACTAGACTCGTCAGCTACGAGACTCGTCAGCTACTAGACTCGCCAGCTACTAGACTAGTCAGCTACGAGACTCGCCAGCTACTAGACTTGCCAGCTACTAGACTTGCCAGCTACTAGACTTGCCAGCTACTAGACTTGCCAGCTACTGGTCCTGTGTATGTGATCAGTGTCCCATCCCAAGGTTCCTGAGGTATAATGTTGTGCTTTTAGACCTACACTCTGGTCTTTAACATCCATTAACCTTCCGATAAAAGTGCATAATGTCTCTCTATAAAGTCCCAATGGGTCGTAAACAGGAGCCTATATGTGCTGTGTGCTACAGGTGCAACATCTGGAGAAACGCAGAAATGAAATTCCATAAAATTGAAAGTAAAATTACCATAACGGAGTGGCATGTTTTTCAGTTCATGAGTGTCTTTCATAGCTTTCAGAACGACATGAAATTATAGTAGAATAGATGGAGGCTCTTTCACATCAGGTTTAGGCCTAGATTAGGATATTATAGAGGTGGTTTAGGTTTGTAACTTGTTGTACTTTTCTGATTAATGACCTCCGTCTTGGCCTCTTGTGCTGTCAATATAGTTCACACCACCCCTAACGGAAAACCACACGGTCTAACAGCCCAGGGACTACAGAGGAAAACTAGCCAGATTGCCAAATAATTGATGTACATTGTTCCTGTCAAATAACTAAATGAAATAACATGAATAAATATCTGCAGGAGAGGCTAGGGACGAGAGACTGTGATTATCCTGCATTGGTGTGGTTGAATGTAGGAAGCAGAATGTTTGGTTGGACTGGGGGTTGTCTCATGTGACCAAGATGTAGGAAGCAGAATGTTTGGTTGGACTGGGGGTTGTCTCACGTGACCAGGATGTAGGAAGCAGAATGTTTGGTTGGACTGGGGGTTGTCTCACGTGACCAGGATGTAGGAAGCAGAATGTTTGGTTGGACTGGGGTTGTCTCACGTGACCAGGATGTAGGAAGCAGAATGTTTGGTTGGACTGGGGGTTGTCTCACGTGACCAGGATGTAGGAAGCAGAATGTTTGGTTGGACTGGGGGTTGTCTCACGTGACCAGGATGTAGGAAGCAGAATGTTTGGTTGGACTGGGGGTTGTCTCACGTGACCAGGATGTAGGAAGCAGAATGTTTGGTTGGACTGGGGGTTGTCTCATGTGACCAGGATGAAGGAAGCAGAATGTTTGGTTGGACTGGGGGTTGTCTCACGTGACCAGGATGTAGGAAGCAGAATGTTTGGTTGGACTGGGGTTGTCTCACGTGACCAGGATGTAGGAAGCAGAATGTTTGGTTGGACTGGGGTTGTCTCACGTGACCAGGATGTAGGAAGCAGAATGTTTGGTTGGACTGGGGGTTGTCTCACGTGACCAGGATGTAGGAAGCAGAATGTTTGGTTGGACTGGGGGTTGTCTCACGTGACCAGGATGTAGGAAGCAGAATGTTTGGTTGGACTGGGGGTTGTCTCACGTGACCAGGATGTAGGAAGCAGAATGTTTGTTTGGACTGGGGGTTCTCTCACGTGACCAGGATGTAGGAAGCAGAGTGTTTGGTTGGACTGGAGGTTGTCTCACGTGACCAGGATGTAGGAAGCAGAATGTTTGGTTGGACTGCGGGTTGTCTCACGTGACCAGGATGTAGGAAGCAGAATGTTTGGTTGGACTGGGGGTTCTCTCACGTGACCAGGATGTAGGAAGCAGAGTGTTTGGTTGGACTGGGGGTTGTCTCACGTGACCAGGATGTAGGAAGCAGAATGTTTGGTTGGACTGGGGTTGTCTCACGTGACCAAGATGTAGGAAGCAGAATGTTTGGTTGGACTGGGGTTGTCTCACGTGACCCGGAAGTAGGAAGCAGAATGTTTGGTTGGACTGGTGGTTCTCTCACGTGACCAGGATGTAGGAAGCAGAATGTTTGGTTGGACTGGGGAATGTCTCATGTGACCAGGATGTAGGAAGCAGAATGTTTGGTTGGACTGGGGGTTGTCTCACGTGACCAGGATGTAGGAAGCAGAATGTTTGGAGTGGCGATACAGCTCTTCAGTGTTTTCAACTTTAAAAAAATATTTTCCAAGACACTCGTTCATTTTATCCATTAAAAAAAATCTTTGTTTTAAGTGTTTTATTATTATTATTTATCATCGTGTTTGACTGGATTTTACCGCCTCCTGGATATTTGCAGGCCAGCCGACTAGCTAGGTTACCTGGCTGTCACCGGCAAAGCTTGTCTCACGTTTTGGTTGTCTCACGTTGTGGTTGGTGCCGAGTCCACTTTTTCTGACTTGAATATAAGCCATACTCCTCTGTTTTGCAGTTGGATCTGGATGGTAAAAGCTATCAAATGTGAGAGCTGTGATATGTTCACCGTAGTGATAGAGGTAGAATTGACTGACTTATGCATTTGTGAAACGTTTATCTATTTTTTTAAAGGAAATCTTATAATGTATCTATACCAATTCTGCGGTATCTTTAAACAGAGGTTTAACCAACTGAACACATCATGAATATTTTAGAGACTTCGTCTGATCTGAAATCCTGCAGTGAAAATGGATTTGATTGTAACTCTGCATTCTCAAACCAAAGCAGGCATTCTGATTATTGCTGGATGTTGGTTAAAGAAGTCTATGCTGAATTCTCATCTCTCTCTGACTGGTTATAAGGTATATAGATCTGACAGAGTTGGCAGAGGTGGGGTGTCTCCATAGTTGTACATAACAACTTAAATGTTTCTGCGTCCTTTCCGTCCAAAAGCAATTTGAATGTCGAATCCTAAATGTGGGCCCAACTGATACTATACTAGTGGAAGAACATATCGCCAGCCCTCAGCTCCGCCTTGTAAGGAAATTGTCTGACAATCCAAAATCTGAAATGTTAATATTGGGGGATTTTTAATTGGGCTTGGTTTATGCCAGTATCAGGCTGAAATATATTTGTACTGAGCTTAATCAAACCAATAATATTGGTCGCATACAGATATTTCATGTCTGATTTAAGGTTGTGTGACTGGGGACTTGTGTTATTAATCTCTGACTAGGATCAGTTTAACACTATCCTGTAAGAGTAAAGGCTAGACACATGGGTTCACACATTCATTTTGTCTGAAAAAAATTACAGGAAATGTATTTACATTGGGCAAAGGATAGATTGACTGATACTTCGTCTGGCAGTCATTCAGACATTTTGAGAAAAGAATTCAGCTGTCTAATTCTTGTTAGAAAAGCAAAGTAGTTTATTGAACTGTGTATCTGAGAAAGGTGGGGATCAGCAAACTATGAAAACGTTATTAAAGTCATTAGTGTTCAATGACTGTACAGTTGAAGTCAGTAGTTTACATACACCTTAGCGAAATACATTTAAACTCAGTTTTTCATCATTCCTGACATTTAATTAACCCTAGTAAAGATTTTCTGTCTTGGGTCAGTTAGGATCACCACTTTACTTTAAGAATGTGAAATATGAGAATAATATTAGAGAGGAAAGATTTATTTCAGCTTTATTTCTTTCATCACATTCCAGTGGGTCAGAAGTTTACATACAATCAATTGCATTTGGTAGCATTGCCTTTAAATTGTTTAACTTGGGACTAAAGTTTGGTAGCCTTTCACAAGCTTCCCAAAATAAGTTGGGTGAATTTTGACCCATTCCTCCTGACAGAGATGGTATAACGGAGTCAGGTTTGTAGGCTTCCTTGCTGCTGAAGCTTTTTCAGTTCTGCCCACACATTTTCTATAGGATTGAGGTCCGGGCTTTGTGATGACCAACTCCGATACCTTGACTTTTCTTGTCCTTAAGTCATTTAGCCACAACTTTGGAAATATGTTTGTGGTCATTGTCCATTGGAGAAGACTCATTTGCTACGAAGCTTTAACTTCCTGACAGATGTCGCCAGAGTAAATTGCTAAATTGTAATTACTTCGCCACTATTGGCCTATTTATTGCCTTTTCTCCTTACTTAATTTGCACACACTGTATACAGATGCTTCTATTGTGTTATTAGCTGCATATTTATTTATCCCATCTGTAACTCTGTGCTGTTATTTTTGGTCGTAGTTGTAAATGAGAACTTACTCTCATCTGGCCTACCTGATTAAATAAAGGTGAAAAAATGTCTTGAGATGTTGCTTCAATATATCCACGTAGTTTTCCTCATCATGATGCCATCTATTTTGTGAAGTGCCCCAGTCCCGCCTGCAGCAAGCACCCCCACAACTTGATCAAATCAAATAAAATAGCTGTTAGCCAACAGCTAGCCAACCTCTACCGAATTGAACTCCAACTACCCGGTCAACATTCCGCGTCGTTCCACAGGTAGTATCACATTTTCATTTCACTTCATTACAGTACAACGGTTTGATTTGTTTGATCGTAGCTAGCCAGCTACATAGCCGTCTTTGTATCTAAGACAATTGTGTAGTCTAGAGCGATTTTCTAGGTTAGCTGGCCAGCTATTGTCGTTCTTCTAACGTAGCTGGCCAGCTGAGCCCAGATAACAGCACTGTAGTAACTATTACAGTACAACGGTTTGTTTTGTTTGATCGCAGCTAGCTTCTTACATAGCGTCTTTGTATCTAAGACAATTGTGTAGCCTAGAGGCGATTTTCTAGGTTAGCCAGCCAGCTATTGTCGTTCTTTTAAAGCATCGCAGACGCAATCAACCTTGCTAGCTAGCCAGCTATTTGAATAGCAGCACTGTAGAAACTATTACCTTTCGGCCAAGGAGCGACTTTGATTAGTGTAGTGTCAACATCGCAGCCACTACCAGCTAGCCTACTCCAGCAGTACTGTTTCATTTCAATCATTTTGGGTATTAAGATTCTTGCTACGTAAGCTTAACTTTCTGAACATTCGAGCGTGTAGTCCACTTGTCATTCCAATCTCCTTTGCATTAGCGCGCCTCTTCTACATACCCTGTTAACTATGTGTCTATCATCCCTGTTCTCCTCTCTGCTGAGACCATACAAACGCTCCCACCGCGTGGCACGTCTGCCTAATCTGGTGGTCCCAAACGCGCGCACGGCCCCGTGGAGTTCCTGGTCTCCGGTAGCCTCTGGAACTGCCGGTCTACGGCCAATAAGGCAAGTTCATCTCAGCCTGCCTCCCTCCCAGTCCTCGACTTCCTGGCACTGGCCGGAGCATGGATCACCACAGATAACACTGCTACTCCTACTGCTCTCTCTTCGTCATACGTGTTCTCGCACACCCGAGAGCTTCTGGTCAGCGGGTGGTGGCACCCGGGATCCTCATCTCCCAAGTGGTCATTCTCTCTCTCTCCCCCTTACCCATCTATCTATCGCCTCCTTTGAATTCCATGCTGTCACAGTTACCAGCCCTTTCAAGCTTAACATTCTTATCATTTGTCGCCCTCCAGGTTCCCTCGGAGAGTTCATCCAATGAGCTTGATGCCTTGATAAGCTCCTTTCCTGAGGACGCTCCACCTCTCTCACAGTCCAGGGCGACTTTAACCTCCCACGTCTACCTTTGACTCATTCTCTCTCTGCCTCCTTCTTTCCACTCCTCTCCTCTTTTGACCTCACCCTCTCACCTTCCCCCCTACTCACAAGGCAGGCAATACGCTCGACCTCATCTTCACTAGATGCTGTTCTTCCACTAACCTCACTGCAACTCCCTCCAAGTCTCCGACCACTACCTTGTATCCTTACACCCTCTCGCTCCTCATCCAACACTTCCCACACTGCCCCTACTCGGATGGTATCGCGCCGTCCCAACCTTCGCTCTCTCTCCCCCTTCTCTTTCCTCTTCCATCCTTTCATCTCTTCCCCCTGCTCATACCTTCTCCAACCTTTTCTCCTGACTCTGCCTCCTCAACCCTCCTCTCTTCCCTTTCTGCATCCTTTGACTCTCTATGTCCCCTATCCTCCAGGGCGGCTCGGTCCTCCCCTCCCGCTCCGTGGCTCGATGACTCATTCACGAAAGCTCACAGAACAGAGCTCCGGACAACCGGCGGAAATGGAGGAAAACTACGCCCTCCCTGCGGACCTGGCATCCTTTCCTCCCTCCTCTCTACATTTTTTCCTCCTCTGTCTCTGCTAAAGCCACTTTCTACCACTCTAAATTCCAAGCATCTGCCTCCTAGGAAGCTCTTTGCCACCCTTCTCCTCCTCCTGAATCCTCCTCCCTCCCCCTCCTCCCTCTCTGCAGATGACTTCGTCCAACCATTTTGAAAAAGAAGTTGTGACATCCGATCCCTCGTTGCTAAGTCAAGCGACACCGCTGGTTCTGCTCACACTGCCCTACCCTGTGCTCTGACCCTTTCTCCCCTCTCTCTCCAGATGAAATCTAAGCTTCTTGTGGCCGGCCGGCCGCCCAGCAACCTGCCCGCTCGACCCTATCCCCTCCTCTCTCCTCCAGACCATTTCCGGGGGACCTTCTCCCTTACCTCACCTCGCTCATCAACTCATCCCTGACCGCAGCTACGTCCCTTCCGTCTTCAAGAGAGCGAGTTGCACCCCCTTCTGAAGAAACCTACACTCGATCCCTCCGATGTCAACAACTACAGACCAGTATCCCTTCTTTCTTTTCTCTCCAAAACTCTTGAACGTGCCGTGGCCAGCTCTCCCGCTATCTCTCTCAGAATGACCTTCTTGATCCAAATCAGTCAGGTTTCAAGACTAGTCATTCAACTGAGACTGCTCTTCTCTGCATCACGGAGGCGCTCCGCACTGCTAAAGCTAACTCTCTCCTCTGCTCTCATCCTTCTAGACCTATCGGCTGCCTTCGATACTGAACCATCAGATCCTCCTCTCCACCCTCTCCCGAGTTGGGCATCTCCGGCGCGGCCCACGCTTGGATTGCGTCCTACCTGACAGGTCGCTCCTACCAGGTGGCGTGGCGAGAATCTGTCTCCTCGCCACGCGCTCTCACCACTGGTGTCCCCAGGAGCTCTGTTCTGGGCCCTCTCCTATTCTCGCTATACACCAAGTCCTTGGCTCTGTCATAACCTCATGGTCTCTCCTATCATTGCTATGCAGACGACACACAATTAATCTTCTCCTTTCCCCCTTCTGATGACCAGGTGGCGAATCGCATCTCTGCATGTCTGGCAGACATATCAGTGTGGATGACGGATCACCACCTCAAGCTGAACCTCGGCAAGACGGAGCTGCTCTTCCTCCCGGGGAAGGACTGCCCGTTCCATGATCTCGCCATCACGGTTGACAACTCCATTGTGTCCTCCTCCCAGAGCGCTAAGAACCTTGGCGTGATCCTGGACAACACCCTGTCGTTCTCAACCAACATCATGGCGGTGGCCCGTTCCTGTAGGTTCATGCTCTACAACATCCGCAGAGTACGACCCTGCCTCACACAGGAAGCGGCGCAGGTCCTAATCCAGGCACTTGTCATCTCCCGTCTGGATTACTGCAACTCGCTGTTGGCTGGGCTCCCCTGCCTGTGCCATTAAACCCTACAACTCATCCAGAACGCCGCAGCCCGTCTGGTGTTCAACCTTCCCAAGTTCTCTCCCGTCACCCCGCTCCTCCGCTCTCTCCACTGGCTCCCAGTTGAAGCTCGCATCCCGCTACAAGACCATGGTGCTTGCCTACGGAGCTGTGGGGGGAACGGCACCGCAGTACCTCCAGGCTCTGATCAGGCCCTACACCCAAGCAAGGGCACTTCGTTCATCCACCTCTGGCCTGCTAGCCTCCCTACCATTGAGGAAGTACAGTTCCCGCTCAGCCCAGTCAAAACTGGCTGCTCTGGCCCCCAATGGTGGAACAAACTCCCTCCTGGCAGCCAGGACAGCGGAGTCAATCACCACCTTCCGGAGACACCTGAAACCCCACCTCTTCAAGGAATACCTAGGATAGGATAAGTAATCCTTCTCACCACCCCCTTAATGATTTAGATGCACTATTGTAAAGTGGCTGTTCCACTGGATGTCAGAAGGTGAATTCACCAATTTGTAAGTCGCTCTGGATAAGAGCGTCTGCTAAATGACTTAAATGTAAATGTAAATGTTTGTCACATACACATGGTTTGCAGATGTTAATGCGAGTGTAGCGAAATGCTTGTGCTTCTAGTTCCGACAATGCAGTAATAACCAACAAGTAATCTAGCTAACAATTCCAAAACTATTACCTTATAGACACAAGTGTAAGGGGATAAAGAATATGTACATAAAGATATATGAATGAGTGATGGTACAGAGCGGCATAGGCAAGATACAGTAGATGGTATCGAGTACAGTATATACATATGAGATGAGTATGTAAACAAAGTGGCATAGTTAAAGTGGCTAGTGATACATGTATTACATAAAGATGCAGTGGATGATATAGAGTACAGTATATGTATACATATGAGATGAATAATGTAGGGTATGTAAACATTATATTAGGTAGCATTGTTTAAAGTGGCTAGTGATATATTTTACATAATTTCCCATCAATTCCCATTAATAAATTGGCTGGAGTAAGTCAGTGTGTTGGCAGCAGCCACTCAATGTTAACTGGTTGCTGTTTAACAGTCTGATGGCCTTGAGATAGAAGCTGTTTTTCAGTCTCTCGGTCCCAGCTTTGATGCACCTGTACTGACCTCGCCTTCTGGATGATAGCGGCTTTCTTATGGCATTTTTGGAGCAGTGGCTTCTTCCTTGCTGAGCGGCCCATTCAGATTATGTTGATATAGGACGTGTTTTACTGTGCATATAGATAGTTTTGTACATGTTTCCTCCAGCATCTTCACAAAGGATTGATTTGCTTTTCGCACCAAAGTACATTAATCTCTAAAGACAGAGAACGCATCTCCTTCCTGGTGGTACCAATGGCTGCGTGGTCCTATGGCATTTATACTCACGTACTATCGTTTGTACAAATGAACGTGGTACCTTCAGGTGTTGGAAATGCTCCAAGGATGAACCAGACTGGTGGAGGTCTACAGTTTTCTCTGAGTTCTTGGCTGGTTTTCTTTTGATTTTACTCATGATGTCCAAGCAAAGAGGCACTGAGTTTGAAGGTAGGCCGTGAAATGCATCTGCACGCACACCTCCAATTAGCATACCAGAAGCTTTTAAAGCCATGACATCATTTTCTGGAATTTGCCAAGTAACCCAAAATAGGAACAGTCAACAGGTGCATATAAACTTCTGACCCACTGGTGTGATACCAGTGAATTATAAGTGAAAATAATCTGTCTCAAACAAATGTTGGAAAAATTCCTTGTGTCATGTACAAAGTAGATATCCTAACGATTTGCCAAAACTATGGATTTGTCAACAACAAATTTGTAGAGTTGTACGAGTTATGACTCCAACCTAAGTGTAAGGAAACTTCCGATTTCAACTGTACATACATACAACCCACCCACCCACCCACCCACACACACACACACACATATTATACACATACATACATACATACATACATACATATATACATACATATACATACATACATACATACATGCATACATACATACATACATACATACATACAGTATATGTAAATGTATACATAAGCATTCATACATATACAAAACGTGTTTTTATATATTGTTTGTTGTTTACTCCAATTGAGGGAAATATTAAAGGTATATAAAAAAAGTTGCATTATAAATAACACTTAGTATTCAATTTGCCATTTACACAGTCTACTTTACCGTCGTTATAAATAATTTGTTTTTAGTCCTTCCTCTAATTCTGATGTCCATCCAGTTTGATTTCTGTTGTAACTGTGTTATTTCACAAAATTTCTGAACCCATTTACATTTTACAGACCCAGTATGTTTTACATTTCTTATCTTCTTGTTAGCTAGTCCCATTCTTTCAGCTCCACTCAACCCCTCCCATTGATCTCTTAACACCATCCAGTCCCATCCTTCAGCCCACTCAACCCCTCCCATTGATCTCTCTTAACATATCCATCCCATCCTTCAGCTCCTTCAACCCCTCCCATTGATCTCTGAACACCATCCAGTCCACCTTCAGACTCCACTCAACCCCTCCCATCTATCTCTGACCATCAGTCCCACCCTTCAGCTATCCTTAACCCCTCCCATTGATCTCTGATCCACCATCAGCTCCCACCCTCCCATCTAGACCACCATCCAGTCCCATCCCCTCCTAACCCCTCCCATCTATCTCTGACCACCACCATCCAGTCTATCTCTGACCCCATCAGTCCCACTCTTCAATATCCTTAACCCCTCCCATCTATCTCTGACCACCATCCAGTCCCTTCAGCTCCCTTAACCCCTCCCATCTATCTCTGACCACCATCCAGTCCCACCTTCAGCTCCCCTTAACCCTCCCATCTATCTCTTAACATCATCCATTTTGGATTTCTATTTGCCATATTTTTCAACTGTGCTGTGATGCTTCACAAAAGTACTGAACCTTTCTATTCTAATAGCTTCTACAGATTGTATATTAAATATGAACATTTTTGCAAAAATAATTATTATATTATTGATCGATTGACTATAACTTTGCAAATCACAGTTGTGCTATCTGCAGCGTTAGGTCTATGTAAATGTTGCAATTCTTCAGCCATTCCTTGACCTGTGACCAAAAACAAGATACATAGTGACCAAAATGAATGATCTAATGCACACAGAAAAATCTACAGAGCTGTTTTCCCCCTTCCACTTGCCTCTTCAATTTTTGTGGTAATGCTGCAATTAGTTCTTTGTAATGTTGGGTAGAGCAGACATTTACATATGTCTGTTTTAGCTGAATGTGTGACATAACTCCATCAGTGCTATTTTTGATATAATTTACAAAGATTACACTTTTAATGTTTTTATTTGAAAAATACGTTGTTTTTTAAATCAATTCTTATATTTCAGTTGTATTATTTGTTCTGTCTTTTGAGGTGGATTAAACAACCAACTTTTTTTGTTTAAAACAATTTACGATATTTGGAGATGATTTCCTTTTCTAACAACCGAAAGTGAGCAGGTGTAATCTCAATAAAGGGGAAAAGACCATTCTTGTTTTATAGGATGAGACATTCCTACCAATTTACTAGAAACCAGTTTGGATTTAAGTATAACTTTTGTATGACTGGTGCCTTTTTAGTAGGGAAAGGTCTAATGCTTTAATATTTAACTACCTCTAGAACAACAGCACAAGCATCAAACACATCACATAAACACGACAAGGGTGTTGTTTTTGAAAAAAGCAAAAATTGAAATGAAAATGAGTGCATTATTAATGGCTGCATATGGAAGTGACAAATACGTGTTTATAAAAACAGTTATGGCACATGTAAGTGTTGCATTTCCTACATTGCAAGATTATAACTACTCACAGTTATGCTATTATAATAATAATTTTGTCTGTGTGGTTTATTAGGAGGGCTACAGTTAGTGTCCCAATCTAGGACATATCTGCTTTTTTACAAGTTTGGTTTAACTCTATGGGCCCTTGGTCAAAGTAATATACTACATAGGCAATAGGTGCCACTTGGGAAGGGATACATGAACACAAATCAACATAGCATGTTGTACAAGTATGACCCTCTGGTAGTGTCAGGCCTGGCATTATAAAGGGATAGTTCACCCAGTTTACAAAAGTGATACAAAAGCATGTCGTAGACTGGAAACAAATATGTCATTTTTGTAATTTGGTAATTTCCTTAAAAGATTCTGACATAATTAGGTGGCGATCAGAGCGCTTGACAAGTGTACTCTTTGAACGATAATGTTTCAGGGTGTGTGGTGGTGGTGGGGGGGTAATTTCATCACAATGAGCTGTTTGTACTTACTAATAGTGGGTATGCATGTGATTTATCAGTGTTTGCTGGTGGAGAGAGAGAGAAGAGAGAGAGAGAGAGAGAGAGACAAACAGGCCGGTCTCTCAGATGAAATAGGCCATGGAGGAGATCTATCATAGCTATCACGGATGGGGGAGAGAGAAGCAGGAGGGTGTTATCATGCTAATGCTAATTACTTGAATGTGTGTGTGTGTGTGTGTGTGTGTGTGTGTGTGTGTGTGTGTGTGTGTGTGTGTGTGTGTGTGTGCGTGCGTGCGTGTGCGTGTGCGTGTGTGTGTATGTTTATGCAGCTGTAGCATCTGGAGCCCAGATGAGAGGATTATGATGATTGAAACAACTTTCAGAACAATAGGTAACACAGTTGAGGCTGAAACCTCCTTCAGAGCAATAGGTAACACAGTTGAGGGCTGAAACCTCTCCAGAACAATAGGTAACACAGTTGAGGAGCTGAAACCTCCTTCAGAACAATAGGTAACACAGTTGAGGAGCTGAAACCTCTTCAGAACAATAGGTAACACAGTTGAGGAGCTGAAACCTCTTCAGAACAATAGGTAACACAGTTGAGGAGCTGAAACCTCTCCAGAACAATAGGTAACACAGTTGAGGAGCTGAAACCTCTTCAGAACAATAGGTAACACAGTTGAGGAGCTGAAACCTCTTCAGAACAATAGGTAACACAGTTGAGGAGCTGAAACCTCCTTCAGAACAATAGGTAACACAGTTGAGGAGCTGAAACCTCTTCAGAACAATAGGTAACACAGTTGAGGAGCTGAAACCTCTCCAGAACAATAGGTAACACAGTTGAGGAGCTGAAACCTCTTCAGAACAATAGGTAACACAGTTGAGGAGCTGAAACCTCTTC
>NW_027012205.1:0-20334 GCF_036934945.1 Oncorhynchus masou masou
TACCCTATAGCTGCTAGCTCTATGGTCTGATGTTGTTGTCTTCTCTTCATTCATTACTGTGTCTACCCTATAGCTGCTAGCTCTATGGTCTGATGTTGTTGTCTTCTCTTCATTCATTACTGTGTCTACCCTATAGCTGCTAGCTCTATGGTCTGATGTTGTTGTCTTCTCTTCATTCATTACTGTATCTCCCCTATAGCTGCTAGCTCTATGGTCTGATGTTGCTATTGGCTCGTCTTCTCTTCATTCATTACTATATCTCCCCTATAGCTGCTAGCTCTATGGTCTGATGTTGCTATTGGCTCGTCTTCTCTTCATTCATTACTGTATCTACCCTATAGCTGCTAGCTCTATGGTCTGATGTTGCTGTTGGCTCGTCTTCTCTTCATTCATTACTGTATCTGGCCATCAGTGCCAGGAGCATATTTTACTGTGTGTGTGTGTGTGCGTCTGTGTGTGTGACAGTATGCATGTGTGTGTGTGTGTGTGTGTGTGTGTGTGAGAGAGAGAGGGAGTGTGCGTTTGTGCATTACTGCAAGTATGTGTGTTTGAGAGAGAAAGAGAGAGAGAGCGTGTGTGTGTGTGTGTGTGTGTGTGTGCGTGCGTGCGTGTGTGTGTGTGTGTGTGTTTGTGTGCATCGCTCACTGTCTTTGACGGCCAGAGACATAACGTGTCCTTAATTATCCTCAGAGCGAGAGGCTGAACTGATGGACCACGAGAAACGTCGTACATGCAGTTTGTGTTTATGAAACACTACACATCACAGGATGAGGTCGTTCTGGGGAATTTGGGAGGAATATTATTTGAATGTTACTTCCTTTGCCTTCTGATATTTATTATTCAATTGTGTTTGGTAATGGTCCCCAGTAATACATTGTGTTTGGTAACGGTCCCCAGTAATACATTGTGTTTGGTAATGGTCCCCAGTAATACATTGTGTTTGGTAATGGACCCCAATAATACATTGTGTTTGGTAATGGTCCCCAGTAATACATTGTGTTTGGTAATGGTCCCCAGTAATACATTGTGTTTGGTAATGGCCCCCAGTAATACATTGTGTTTGGTAATGGCCCCCAGTAATACATTGTGTTTGGTAATGGTCCCCAGTAATACATTGTGTTTGGTAATGGTCCCCAGTAATACCTTGTGTTTGGTAATGGTCCCCAGTAATACATTGTGTTTGGTAATGGTCCCCTGGCCTGAGTTCCTGTAGTGAGTGCTACTGGCCTGAGTTCCTATAGTGAGTGCTATTGGCCTGAGTTCCTGTAGTGAGTGCTACTGGCCTGAGTTCCTGTAGTGAGTGCTACTGGCCTGAGTTCCTGTAGTGAGTGCTATTGGCCTGAGTTCCTGTAGTGAGTGCTACTGGCCTGAGTTCCTGTAGTGAGTGCTACTGGCCTGAGTTCCTGTAGTGAGTGCTATTGGCCTGAGTTCCTGTAGTGAGTGCTACTGGCCTGAGTTCCTGTAGTGAGTGCTACTGGCCTGAGTTCCGGTAGTGAGTGCTATTGGCCTGAGTTCCTGTAGTGAGTGCTACTGGCCTGAGTTCCTGTAGTGAGTGCTATTGGCCTGAGTTCCTGTAGTGAGTGGTATTGGCTTGAGTTCCTGTAGTGAGTGCTATTGGCCTGAGTTCCTGTAGTGAGTGCTATTGGCCTGAGTTCCTGTAGTGATTGCTATTGGCCTGAGTTCCTGTAGTGAGTGCTATTGGCCTGAGTTCCTGTAGTGAGTGCTATTGGCCTGAGTTCTTGTAGTGAGTGCTATTGGCCTGAGTTCCTGTAGTGAGTGCTATTGGCCTGAGTTCCTGTAGTGAGTGCTATTGGCCTGAGTTCCTGTAGTGAGTGCTACTGGCCTGAGTTTCTGTAGTGAGTGCTACTGGAGTGAAATTGGAGCAGGCTAGAATGCCGACGCTTCAGCCTTCGGGAATCGCGCTCCAGTCAAATTGGGCTCCGCTCACATACTCTGCTTCCCATCACACATGGAGCTGAAGCCAGCGAGTTGACCATTTTAGGAGACCTATTGCATCCTCAACAGCATTTGGGAAGTAAACAATGTCTTCCTGATCCTTAGCCTATAGAGGTCTACAAGTACATGAGTGATGTCACCATTCCCAGGAGGGCCCTTGGCCTGTCAATTGTAAAGCTAACCCGTCAGAGCCTGGGGTAATAGATAGAGCACCATGTAAAGTTAACCCGTCAGAGCCTGGGGTAATAGATAGAGCACCATGCAAGAATGGTCCTCCACCCAAAGGACAACCAGCCAACTGGACACACCTGTGGGAAGCAATGGAGTCAACGTGGGCCAGCATCACCTGTGGAATGCTTTTGACATCTTGTAGAATCCATGTCCCGACGGATTGAGGCTGATGGGGAGAGGAGACTGGTATTAACTGATGGTGTAGTATATAGTGATGGGGGAGAAGAGACTGGTATTAACTGATGGTGTAGTATATAGTGATAGGGAGAGGAGACTGGTATTAACTGATGGTGTAGTATATAGAGAGGAGACTGGTATTAACTGATTGTATAGTATATAGAGAGGAGACTGGTATTAACTGATGGTCTGGTATATGGTTCATATGTTTATTGTATACTCTAAGAATAATTGGGGCTGCTATATACAATAAAGGGTTCAATAGCTTGCTTCATATATATTCTATACTCATAAGTATGTGGAGACAGACCCTTCAAATTAGTGGGTTTGGCTATTTCAGACACAGACATTGCTGACAGGTGTATAAAATCGAGCACACAGCAATGCAATCTTCATTGACAAATATTAGAAAAGTAGAATTGTCACGTTCGTGATAAGAGACGGGTCAAGGCGCAGCGTGTGTTGAGTTTCACATCTTTCAATTAAGTGAAACTTCAAAACAATAAACCAACAACGGAACGTGAAAGTAGTGGTGCCACATGCACATACAGAAAACACATATCCCACCAACACAGGTGGGAGAAATGGCTACCTAAACATGATCCCCAAATGGAGGCAACGATTACCAGTGCAGAGGAGGGCCCTGGCCCTGGAGCTGGGCTGGACGCCGTGCCTGGACTGGGCACCCTGCGCAGAGGAAGGCTCCGGTCATGGAGCTGGGTTGGCCGCTGTGCCTGGACTGGGCACCTGCGCAGAGGAAGGCTCCGGCCTTGGAGTGGGACTGGACGCCGTGCCTGGACTGGGCATCGGCGCAGAGGAAGGATCCGGGCTGTGAGCTGGACTAGACGCCGTGCCTGGACTGGGCACCGGCACAGAGGAAGGCTCCGGCCTAGGAAGCGGGACTGGGGAGGCGCACTGGAGGCCTGGTGCGTGGAGCCAGCACAGGTGGCACCGGACTGGTGACACGCACTTCAGGGCGGGGGTGGGGAGCTGGCACCGGCTGTACCGGGCTGGGGAGACGCACTGGAGGCCTGGTGCGTGGAGCCGGCACAGATGGCACCGGACTGGTGACATGCACTTCAGGGCAAGTGCGGGGAGCTGGCACAGGACTAACCAGACTGCTGACAGGCTCTTCAGGTCGGATGCTGTGCAAATCACACCTACATAACATTTCTCTCATCTCTATCTCTCCCAACTTCTCCATCGCCTCCCTGACGGTCTCGGGCTCTTCAGGGTGAGTACTGGGGACTGATGACAGGCTCTTCAGGGTGAGTACTGGGGACTGATGACAGGCTCTTCAGGGTGAGTACTGGGGACTGATGACAGGCTCTTCAGGGTGAGTACTGGGGGCTGGCACAAATGGCACTGGACTGATGACAGGCTCTTCAGGGTGAGTACTGGGGGCTGGCACAGATGGCACCGGACTGATGACCCGCTCTTCCACTCTCCGCTGCTCCGCCGACCACCCCTTGTCACTCCTTTACCTCCGTCACACGCTGCTTGGTCCTTTGCTTGGTGGGATATTCTGTCACGTTCATAATAAGGACGGGACCAGAGGCGCAGGGTGTGTAGAGTTCCACATCTTTATTTCGGTGAAACTACAAAACAAAACAATAAACCAACAACGAAACGTGAAAGTAGTGGTGCATGCACAAACACAAAACAATATCCCACCAACACAGGTGGGAAAAATGGCTACCTAAATATGATCCCCAGTTAGAGGCAACTTGATTACCAGCCGACTCAGTGGGAACCATACAAAACACCAACATAGAAATATTGAGCTAGAACACCCCCTAGTAACCTGACCTACTACACCATAGAGAACCAAGGTCTCTCTATGGTCAGGGCGTGACACATATAGTTAAATCAAATCAAATTTATTTATATAGCCCTTCGTACATCAGCTAATATCTCAAAGTGCTGTACAGAAACCCAGCAAAACCCCAAACAGCAAGCAATGCAGGTGTAGAAGCACAGTGGCTAGGAAAACTCCCAGAAAGTTACCAAAACCTAGGAAGAAACCCAGAGAGGAACTAGGCTATGTGGGTGGCCAGTCCTCTTCTGGCTGTGCCGGGTGGAGATTATAACAGAACATGGCCAAGATGTTCAAATGTTCATAAATGACCAGCATGGTCGAATAATAATAATAAGGCAGAACAGTTGAAACTGGAGCAGCAGCACGTGCCAGGTGGACTGGGGACAGCAAGAGTCATCATGTCAGGTAGTCCTGGGGCATGGTCCTAGGGCTCATGTCCTCCGAGAGAGAAAGAAAGAAAGAAAGAAAAGGAAAAGAGAATTAGAGAGAGCACACCCAGATTCACACAGGACACCGGTCAGACAGGAGAAGTACTCCAGATAAACAAACTGACCCCAGCCCCCAACACTTAAACTACTGCAAGCATAAATACTGGAGGCTGAGACAGGAGGGTCAGGAGACACTGTAGCCCTATCCGAGGAAACCCCCGGACAGGGCCAAAGAGGAAGGATATAACCCCACCCACTTTGCCAAAGCACAGCCCCCACACCACTAGAGGGATATCTTCAACCACCAACTTACCATCCTGAGACAAGGCTGAGTATAGCCCACAAAGATCTCCGCCACGGCACAACCCAAGTTGGGGGCGCCAACCCAGACAGGATGACCACATCAGTGACTCAACCCACTCAGGTGACGCTCCCCTCCCAGGGACGGTATGAGAGAGCCGCAGTAAGCCAGTGACTCAGCCCCTGTAATAGGGTTAGAGGCAGAGAATCCCAGTGGAAAGAGGGGAACCAGGCAGAGACAGCAAGGGCGGTTTGTTGCTCCAGAGCCTTTCCGTTCACCTTCCCACTCCTGGGCCGGACTACACTCAATCATATGACCCACTGAAGAGATGAGTCTTCAGTAAAGACTTAAAGGTTGTGTCTGAGTTTGCGTCTCTGACATGGGTAGGCAGACCGTTCCATAAAAATGGAGCTTTATAGGAGAAAGCCCTGCCTCCAGCTGTTTGCTTAGAAATTCTAGGGACAATTAGGAGGCCTGCATCTTGTGACCGTAGCGTACGTGTAGGTATGTACGGCAGGACCAAATCAGAGAGATAGGTAGGAGCAAGGCCATGTAATGCTTTGAAGGTTAGCAGTAAAACCTTGAAATCAGCCCTTGCTTTGACAGGAAGCCAGTGTAGGTAGGCTAGCACTGGAGTAATATGATCACATTTTTGGGTTCTAGTCAGGATTCTAGCAGCCGTATTTAGCACTAACTGAAGTTTATTTAGTGCTTTATCCGGGTAGCCGGAAAGTAGAGCATTGCAGTAGTCTAACCTAAAAGTGACAAAAGCATGGATGAATTTTTCTGCATCATTTTTGGACAGAACGTTTCTGATTGTTGCAATGTTACGTAGATGGAAAAAAGCTGTCCTTGAAATGGTCTTGATATGTTCTTCAAAAGAGAGATCAGGGTCCAGAGTAACGCCGAGGTCCTTCACAGTTTTATTTGAGACGACTGTACAACCATTAATATTAATTGTCAAATTCAACATAAGATCTCTTTGTTTCTTGGGACCTAGAACAAACATTTCTGTTTTGTCCGAGTTTAAAAGTAGAAAGTTTGCAGCCATCCACTTCCTTATGTCTGAAACACATGCTTCTAGCGAGGGCAATTTTTGGGCTTCACCATGTTTCATTGAAATGTACAGCTGTGTGTCATCCGCATAGCAGTGAAAGTTAACATTATGTTTTCGAATGACATCCCCAAGAGGTAAAATATATAGTGAAAACAATAGTGGTCCTAAAACGGAACCTTGAGGAACACCGAAATTTACAGAGGACAAACCATTCACAGAGGCAAACTGATATCTTTCCGACAGATAAGATCTAAACCAGGCCAGAACTTGTTCGTGTAGACCAATTTGGGTTTCCAATCTCTCCAAAAGAATGTGGTGATCGATGATATCAAAAGCAGCACTACGGTCTGGGAGCACGAGGACAGATGCAGAGCCTCGGTCTGATGCCATTAAAAGGTAATTTACCACCTTCACAAGTGCAGTCTCAGTGCTATGATGGGGTATAAAACCAGACCGAAGCATTTCGTATACATTGTTTGTCTTCAGGAAGGCAGTGAGTTGCTGCGCAACAGCCTTTTCTAAAAATCTTGAGAGGAATGGAAGATTCAATATAGGCCGATAGTTTTTTATATTTTCTGGGTCAAGGTTTCGCTTTTTCAAGAGAGGCTTTATTACTGCCACTTTTAGTGATTTTGGTACACATCCGGTGGATAGAGAGCCGTTTATTATGTTCAACATAGGAGGGCCAAGCACAGGAAACAGCTCTTTCAGTAGTTTAGTTGGAATACGGTCCAGTATGCAGCTTGAAGGTTTAGAGGCCATGATTATTTTCATCATTGTGCCAAGAGATATAGTGCTAAAACACTTGAGCGTCTCTCTTGATCCTAGGTCCTGGCAGAGTTGTGCAGACTCAGGACCACTGAGCTTTGAAGGAATACGCAGATTTAAAGAGGAGTCCGTAATTTGCTTTCTAATAATCATGATCTTTTCCTCAAAGAAGTTCATGAATTTATCACTGCTAAAGTGAAAGCCATCCTCTCTTGGGGAATGCTGCTTTTTAGTTAGCTTTGCGACAGTATCAAAAAGGAATTTCGGATTGTTCTTATTTTCCTCAATTAAGTTAGAAAAATAGGATGATCGAGCAGCAGTAAGGGCTCTTCGGTACTGCACGGTACTGTCTTTCCAAGCTGGTCGGAAGACTTCCAGTTTGGTGTGGCGCCATTTCCGTTCCAATTTTCTGGAAGCTTGCTTCAGAGCTCGGGTATTTTCTATGTACCAGGGAGCTAGTTTTTTATGAGAAATGTTTTTAGTTTTTAGGGTGTAACTGCATCTAGGGTATTGCACAAGGTTAAATTGAGTTCCTCAGTTAGGTGGTTAACTGATTTTTGTCCTCTGGCGTCCATGGGTAGACAGAGGGAATCTGGAAGGACATCAAGGAATCTTTGTGTTGTCTGTGAATTTATAGCACGACTTTTGATGTTCCTTGGTTGGGGTCTGAGCAGATTATTTGTTGCAATTGCAAACTGGTGGTCTGATAGTCCAGGATTATGAGGAAAAACATTAAGATCCACAACATTTATTCCATGGAACCAAACTAGGTCCAGAGTATGACTGTGACAGTGAGTGGGTCCATAGACATGTTGGACAAAACCCACTGAGTCGATGATGGCTCCGAAAGCCTTTTGGAGTGGGTCTGTGGACTTTTCCATGTGAATATTAAAGTCACCAAAGATTAGAATATTATCTGCTATGACTACAAGATCCGATAGGAATTCAGGGAACTCAGTGAGGAACGCTGTATATGGCCCAGGAGGCCTGTAAACAGTAGCTATAAAAAGTGATTGAGTAGGCTGCATAGATTTCATGACTAGAAGCTCAAAAGACGAAAACGTCATTTTTGTTTTGCAAATTGAAATTTGCTATCGGAAATGTTAGCAACACCTCCGCCTTTGCGGGATGCACGGGGGATATGGTCACTAGTGTAACCAGGAGTTGAGGCCTCATTTAACACAGTAAATTCATCAGGCTTAAGCCATGTTTCAGTCATGCCAATCACATCAAGATTATGATCCGTGATTAGTTCATTGACTATAATTGCCTTTGAAGTAAGGGATCTAACATTAAGTAGCCCTATTTTGAGATGTGCGGTATCATGATCTCTTTCAATAATGACAGGAATGGAGGAGGTCTTTATCCTAGTGAGATTGCTAAGGCGAACACCGCCATGTTTAGTTTTGCCCAACCTAGGTTGAGTCACAGACACGGTCTCAATGGTGATAGCTGAGCTGACTACACTGACTGTGCTAGTGGCAGACTCCACTATGCTGGCAAGCTGGCTAACAGCCTGCTGCCTGGCCTGCACCCTATTTCATTGTGGAGCTAGAGGAGTTAGAGCCCTGTCTATGTTGGTAGATAAGATGACAGCACCCCTCCAGCTAGTCATCGTATGGCCATCATATAAGCATCATATAACCATCATAAACCCATCGTATGGCCATCATATAACCATCATGAACCCATCGTATGGCCATCATATAACCATCATAAACCCATCGTATGGCCATCATATAACTGTCAGGACCCGGTTTCGAACCTGGGTCTCCGGAGTGAGAAACAGTCACTTAACCAACTGAGCCACGAATAGACAGCAGAACCCAGAAGATGAGGCAGACACAGCAGTACTTAAGACGGTGTATTTAATAAAGAAAAATCCTAAAATACAAAAATGGCAAATCCAAAAGGTGGTAGGTAAAACACAAAAGAACTCAAAAGAAACTCACCAAAAATAAACAAAAACAAAAAACAGAATACCACAAGAACGTCACCCGGAATCGACAAGAGCACACAGAACACTAGGGCAGGGTGCTAACATACAAACACAGAGCACAGAACTGAGGGAAACAAAGGGTTTAAATACAATCAGGGGAAAAGAGACACAGGTGCAAACAATAATGGGGATCAAGGGAAAAACACAGGGACAAAAAGCACAATGGGGACATCTACTGACAAAAACCCGGAACAACCCTGGCCAAATCCTGACAGAATCCCCCCTAGAACGGCTCCTGACGTTCCTACCAGCTCTCTCAGGTGGAGGACCCTGAACTGACGAATGAGGTCAGGGTCCAGGATGTCTTTGGCAGGAACCCAGGAGCGCTCCTCAGGACCGTAGCCTTCCCAGTCCACCAGATACTGCCAGGACCGCTGCACCCGGCGGGAATGCAGTATCCGGTGGACGGTATAAGCCGGCTGGCCTCCAATGACACGAGGCGGAGGGGGAGGTCTGTCTGCCGGGACAAGGGGAGAAAAAACAACAGGTTTTAACAATGACACATGAAATGTGGGATTAATCTTAAGGGATCTGGGTAAGTGTAGGCGATAAGAAACTGGGTTAACTCTCCTGGCAACCTTGAAGGGACCGATGTATTTTTGGGACAGCTTGCGAGACTCCACCCGTAGAGGTAAGTCTCTTGTGGAAAGCCAGACTCTCTGGCCGGGGCGCAGGGTAGGCCCGGACGGCGACGTCTGTTGGCTTGTTGTTGATACCTCTGTGAGGAACGCATCAGATTAAGACGGGTCTTCCTCCACATAAGCCGACAGCGTCTGACGAACCTCAAGGCTGAAGGCACTCTGACTTCTGCCTCCTGGTCCGGGAACAATGGAGGAGCATAGCCAAACTGACACTCGTATGGGGACATACCAGTGGAGGAGGAGCGCAAGGTGTTGTGCGCGTATTCGGCCCAAACAATAAAGGATGACCATGTGGACGGGTTGTCACGAGTCATACATCGGAGGGTGGTTTCCAGCTCTGATTCATCCTCTCTGTTTGGCCGTTGGACTCCGGATGATACCCTGAAGATAGACTGGCAGAAGCCCCCATGAGTTGGCAGAAGGCCTTCCAAAACCTTGAGGCGAACTGGGGACCTCTGTCAGAAACCACATCTTGAGGAATGCCGAAGACTCGGAACACATGATTAATTACCAACTCAGCCGTTTCCTTGGCAGAAGGTAACTTAGTCAGAGGGACGAACCTGGCCGCCTTTGAAAACCTGTCGATTATGACTAGGATAGTAGTACTGCCATGGGATGGAGGAAGTCCAGTAATAAAGTCCAATGAGATATGGGACCAGGGTCTGTGGGGAACAGGTAAAGGATGAAGGAGTCCTTGAGGGCGGAGGTGAGAAGATTTGCCCTGGCAGCACACGGGGCAGGCATTGACGAAAGTGGCAACGTCTTCTCTTATGGTAGGCCACCAGAACTTACGCTGGATGAACTCCAAGGTGCGACCTACGCCCGGATGACAGGTGAGGCGAGAGGAGTGCCCCACAGAAGGACCTGAGTCCTCACTGCCTTGGGGACAAACAACCGATTGGCAGGGCCTCCTTTAGGGTCCGGTTCGCAGCTTGAGCACGTCTCACGGTATCCTCAACTTGCCACGAGATCGGAGCCACAATCTTAGCAGCAGGAAGGACAGGCATGTCCGTGTCATCTCGAATGGCAGGAGCGTAGACTCGGGACAGGGCATCCGGTTTGAGATTCTTCGACCCGGGCCGATAGGTGAGGATAAACTGGAATCGATTGAAGAAAAGAGACCATCTAGCTTGTCTAGAGTTCAATCGCTTCGCCTGCTGGATATACTCCAGATTTTTGTGGTCCGTAAGCACTTGAAACGGGTGAGAAGCCCCCTCGAGCCAGTGTCTCCATTCCTTCAATGCCATCTTAACCGCTAGGAGTTCACGATCCCCACATCGTAGTTCCTCTCAGTCGGGGTAAGCCGGTGTGAGAAGAAAGCGCACGGATGAAGCTTCTTGTCTTCACCCCTCTGAGACAGGACAGCTCCAACACCAACCTCTGATGCGTCTACCTCCACCACAAATGGTTCATCCGTAGTCGGTAGTATCAGGATGGGAGCAGAGAGGATGCGCTGCTTGAGTCCTTGGAAGGCCGTCTCAGCTTCTCTTCCCCAAAAAAACCTTGCATTGCCACCTTTGGTTAAAGCTGAGAGAGGAGCTGCCACCAAACTGAAGTTCTTGATGAATTTGCGGTAAAAGTTTGTGAAGCCCAGGAAACGCTGAACATCCTTAACGGATTTGGGGGTGGGCCAATCCGCTACCGCCCCTACCTTCCTAGGGTCCATTTGGATTCGACCGGGTTCCACTACAAATCCCAGGAATTGTACTCGGGATGAATGGAATTCACATTTTTCCGGCTTAACGTACAGATCGCTGTCCAGGAGGCGTTTGAGTACTTGTCTGACATGCTTAGTGTGTTCTTGAAGGAGCTCGAAAAGATGAGGATGTCATCCAAGTAAACGAACACAAATGTGTTAAGCATATCCCTAAGCACATCGTTTATGAGCGCTTGGAACACCGCTGGGGCGTTGGTCAGGCCGAAGGGCATCACCAAGTATTCATAGTGACCAGTAGGCGTGTTGAAAGCGGTCTTCCACTCGTCACCAGGTCTGATCCGCACAAGATGGTATGCGTTCCGCAGGTCAAGTTTAGTGAAAACAACTGCTTCCTGGAGCAGCTCGAAGGCTGTGGCCATAAGGGGTAGCGGGTAACGGTTACGGACGGTTATGTCATTGAGTCCCCGGTAGTCGATGCAAGGACGTAACCCACCATCTTTCTTGGCCACAAAGAAAAACCCTGCTCCCGCCGGGGAGGTTGATGGACGCATGAGGCCTGCTTCCAGAGAGTCCTTGATGTAGGTATCCATAGCAGCTCGTTCGGGTGGAGATAGGGAAAAGATCCGACCCCTGGGGGGGCAAGTGCCCGGAAACAGGTCGATGGGGCAATCGTAAGATCTATGGGGTGGTAGCATGGTGGCCCTCTGTTTGCTAAACACCAGTTTGAGGTCATGGTAACACTCGGGAACTCGGGTCAGGTCGATGGATTCTAAAGACTCGGGAGTAGAACTCGGGAATTCTGGAAAATACAAGTAGCTTGGCACGTAGGACCCCACTGCTTGATAGTGCCCACAGACCAGTCGATGTGAGGGTTATGGCTGTGAAGCCAGGGGTATCCAAGGACGAGAGGGAACTCGGAACAGGAGATCAAATGAAAGTTCATCAATTCCTGGTGTTGTGAAACTGAAAGTCTCAAGGAGGTAGTGACATGAGTGACAAGTCCAGATCCCAAAGGGCTTCCATCCAATGTAGTAACCCTCATGGGGTCACTTAGAAGTTCAGAGGGAACGCCATTCTCCTTCGCCCAGACACCATCCATGAAGTTACCTGCGGCTCCAGAGTCTACCAAGGCTTGAAGGTGAAGCTTGTGGTTGTCCCAGGAGAGGGTGACTGGAATGAGCAGACGGGAGTTGGACGGATGGGAGGAGGTTATGTTTCCCGTTACAGTTCCCCCGGTCTGTACGGGACAGAGCGTTTCCCTGGAGCCCGGGACACGTGGAACGGAAATGGCCCGGTTTGCCGCAATATAGACAGCGTCGCTCCTCATCCGGCGGTCTCTCTCAGCCTGGGAGATGCGTCCAATCTGCATGGGTTCCGGTGGAGCCAGTGATGATAAAGGTGGGGACTCGGAGCTGGGACTGATAGGAGCTAGAGGTCTACGGTTGAGTTCTCTCTCTCTCAGACGCTGGTCAATGCGTGAGGCCAACTTGATCAGGACTCGAGATTGTCCGGTGGTTCCCGAGTGGCCAGTTCATCTTGGATAGTGTCGGAAAGGCCTTTCAGAAAGCACACCGTGAGCGCCTCGTTGTTCCAGCCACTCGCTGCTGCCACCGTGCGGAACTGGATGGCATAGTCCGTCACGCTGCGCCAACCTTGATGGAGAGTCAGGAGCTGTTTGGCTGAGTCAGAACCACTGCTTGGGCCTTGAAACACTTGTTTGAATTCCTCAGCAAAGGCAGAGTAGCTGGCACAGCAGGAACTATGGGCATCCCACACAGCAGTAGCCCAGGCCAGGGCTTTTTCCGACAGCAGGGTGATGATATATGCGATCTTAGACCGGTCGGTGGGAAACGACGAGGGTTGCAGCTCAAAGGAGAGAGAACATTGAGTGAGAAACCCTTTACAAGCACTTGGATCACCTGAGAACCGTTGGGGAGGTGGAAGACGAGGTTCAGCCAGGGGGTTAACTGCCATGGGTACGTGAACTTGAGGTACTGGGACGGGAACTGTTGCCGGGGTAAGTCGATCAGATATTTGCTTAATGGAAGTCAGCATCTCCGACAGAAGATGAGAATGTCTAGCCATTAAGGCCTCTTGCTGAACCAGGGCGGCTTCGTGGCGTTGGACAGTCTCCTGGTGGTGGGACAGCGTGGCAAAAAGGTCCTGGGAACTGGCTGCCTCTGGGTTCATTTTTGGCTCTGTGTTTCTGTCAGGACCGGTTTCGAACCTGGGTCTCCGGAGTGAGAAACAGTCACTTAACCAACTGAGCCACGAATAGACAGCAGAACCCAGAAGATGAGGCAGACACAGCAGTACTTAAGACGGTGTATTTAATAAAGAAAAAATCCTAAAATACAAAAATGGCAAATCCAAAAGGTGGTAGGTAAAACACAAAAGAACTCAAAAGAAACTCACCAAAAATAAACAAAAACAAAAAACAGAATACCACAAGAACGTCACCCGGAATCGACAAGAGCACACAGAACACTAGGGCAGGGTGCTAACATACAAACACAGAGCACAGAACTGAGGGAAACAAAGGGTTTAAATACAATCAGGGGAAACGAGACACAGGTGCAAACAATAATGGGGATCAAGGGAAAAACACAGGGACAAAAAGCACAATGGGGACATCTACTGACAAAAACCCGGAACAACCCTGGCCAAATCCTGACAATAACCATCATAAACCCATCATATAACCATCATATAACCATCATATAACCATCATAAACCCATCGTATGGCCATCATATAACCATCATATAACCATCATAAACCCATCATATAACCATCATATAACCATCATAAACCCATCGTATGGCCATCATATAACCATCATATAACCATCATAAACCCATCGTATGGCCATCATATAACCATCATAAACCCATCATATAACCATCATAAACCCATCATATGGCCATCATATAACCATCATAAACCCATCGTATGGCCATCATATAACCATCATAAACCCATCATATGGCCATCATATAACCATCATAAACCCATCATATAACCATCATAAACCCATCATATGGCCATCATGTAACCATCATAAACCCATCATATAACCATCATAAACCCATCATATGGCCATCATATAACCATCATAAACCCATTATATGGCCATCATAAACCCATCATATGGCCATCATATAGTCATCATATGGCCATTTTACAGCCATCATATAACCATCATAAACCCATCATATAGTCATCATATAGTCATCATATGGCCATTATACAGCCATCATATAACCATCATATAGCCATCAAAAAGGTTCTGTGTAGAACCAGAAATCACTCTCATTTCAGAAGTGTATTTGTTTAGAGAGCCTTCATTTACATTTACATTTAAGTCATTTAGCAGACGCTCTTATCCAGAGCGACTTACAAATTGGTGAATTCACCTTCTGACATCCAGTGGAACAGCCACTTTACAATAGTGCATCTAAATCATTAAGGGGGAGGGGGAGGGGGGGGGGGTGAGAAGGATTACTTATCCTATCCTAGGTATTCCATGCCTTCAAATTAGAGTACACATTTGACTTTTAGTGTAGTGTAATATAATACAATGATATAGAACAATGTTCTCATCCTATCAGAAGGATAATATACTTACTATCCTATCAAGGATATGTACTGTGGGAAAGAAGACCGAGCAGAGTTTTCTATTTGGCACTAAAAGTTTTCACTAGTTAATGAAACTGTTGGTTTTCTGGGTTGTGAAAGAGTTTTGGTTATGGAAACCATATTGTTGAACTCACACCATTATCTACAAATCCCACAATGGCCATGTTGCCAAATTAAACAGAATAAACTGAAGCCAAAATAAGTCCCTGAGTCATTGACATGAGAAGGTTTTGAAATCTCTTTTGGGATGCATCTCTAACGACACCCTGTCCCCTACATAGTGCACTACTTTTGTCAAAAGTAGTGCACTGCACAGGGAACAGGGTGCCATTTGCGAAGTAACCTCCTTGTTTTAAAGTGTGCAGCAGAATGTGTAGGCGTTAGTGGCTCAGGAAGCCAAATTTCAAGCTCCACCCCAAATCTTGGCCAGCCTAACATTTAAATCCTCATTCCTTTCATTACACTAGAAGTCCATTGTTTCATCACAGACATTTATCTTGACTTTCTTGCTTTTTGTATTTACTGGGATTGTTTTCAAATGTCTGATTAAGGCGATGACAGTCGTACACAACATTAGACCAGCAACAACACTAACACTCTGGCCAGACACACAACATTAGACCAGCAACAACACTAACACTCTGGTCAGACACACACAACATTAGACCAGCAACAACACTAACACTCTGGCCAGACACACAACATTGGTGTAGGTTTGGGACAGGGTGGTGTAGGTTTGGGACAGGGTTGATTGGTGTAGGTTTGGGACAGGTTTGGTGTAGGTGTGGGGCAGGGTTGATGTAGGTTTGGGACAGGGGATGGTTTAGATTTGGGGCAGGGTTTTGGTATAGGTTTGGGACAGGGTTTGTGTAGGTTTGGGACAGGGTTGGTGTAGGTTTGGGACAGGTTTGGTGTAAGTTTGGGACATAGTTTTGGTATTGGTTTGGGACAGGGTTTGTGTAGGTTTGGGACAAGGTGGGTGTAGGTTTGGGACAGGTTTGGTGTAAGTTTGGGACATAGTTTTGGTATTGGTTTGGGACAGGGTTTGTGTAGGTATGGGACAGGGACTTGTGTAGGTTTAGGACACGGTATGGGTGTAGGCTTGGGATATGGAATGGTGTACATTTGAGACAGGGTTGATTGGAGTAGGTTTGGGACAGGGTTTATTTGTGTGGTTTTGGGACAGGGTTGGTGTAGGTTTGAGACAGGGCAGATTGGAGTAGTTTTGGGACAGGGTTGATTGATGTAGGTTTGGGACAGGAAGTGGTTGGTGTAGATTTGGGACTGGTAGTGGATGGTGTAGGTTGGGGACAGGAAGTGATTGGTGTAGGTTTGGTACAGGAAGTGGTTGGTGTAGGTTTGGGACAGGGAAGGGTTAGTGTAAGTTTGAGACAGGAAGTGGTTGGTGTAGGTTTGGGATAGTGGTTGGGGTAGGTTTGGGACAGGAAGTGGTTGGTGTAGGTTTGGGATAGTGGTTGGGGTAGGTTTGGGACAGGAAGTGGTTGGTGTAGGTTTGGGACAGTGGATGGTCTAGGTTTGGGATAGCGGTTGGTGTAGGTTTGGAACAGCGGTTGGTGTAGGTTTGGGACAGTGGTTGGTGTAGGTTTGGGACAGGAAGTGGTTGGTGTAGGTTTGGGACAGTGGATGGTCTAGGTTTGGGACAGTGGTTGTTGTAGGATTGGGACAGGAAGTGGTTGGTGTACACACACACACACACACACACACACACACACACACACAGGCGGACAAACAGGCGGACGTGCGGGCAGACTCTCACACACCAGCTGGGCATCAGCATGTCGACCAGGGAAACTTGCTAAACATCTGTGCTCTGTTTTACCACATTGTTACTCACTGAAACAATTTGGCCAAATAATTACTGTGTTACTGCCTATAATTTCATAGGGCCCACTCGCCATATGGATGTTTTGCCCAGTTTTGCAGCGTCATATCTCAGGGGTTGGTGGTTGGGGAGGGGGCATCTTTACGTGACAATAAATCAGAGAAGACTTGATGATTTATACATGTCAATGGAGTTTGTTATAGTCAGTGGAGTTTGTTATAGTTAATGGAGTTTGTTATAGTTAATGGAGTTTGTTATAGTGAATGAAGTTTGTTATAGAAAATGGATGTTTGTTATAGTGAATGGAGTTTGTTATAGTTAATGGAGTTTGTTATAGTCAGTGGAGTTTGGTATAGTCAGTAGAGTTTGTTATAGTTAATGGAGTTTGTTATAGTGAATGGAGTTTGTTATAGTGAATGGAGTTTGTTATAGTGAATGGACTTTGTTATAGTTAATGGAGTTTGTTATAGTCAGTGGAGTTTGTTATAGTCAGTGGAGTTTGTTATAGTTAATGGAGTTTGTTATAGTCTGTGGAGTTTGTTATAGTTAATGGAGTTTGTTATAGTCTGTGGAGTTTATTGCTGCATTTATGTGCTTGAGTTATGACGTGTTCAGGAACATTGTTTGGGTCAGTGTTCTTTGTCTAGAGTTCAGATTTTCCAATAATTCTGATAGAGGACCAACTGGCAAGTGTCTTCCCTGACATTGTCAACCTCTCCCAGACCACTATAGTCCCTGTGCCCAAGAAAGCGGAAGTAACCTGCCTAAATGATTACCGCCCCGTAGCACTCACGTCGGTATCCACAACGTACTTTATACCATTATGCCGGAAACCTTAGACTCACTCCAATTCACATACCGCGCCAACAGATCCACAGATGACACAATCTCAATGCCACTCCACACTGCCCTTTCTCGACAAAAGGAACACCTATGTGAGAATGCTGTCAATTGACTACAGCTCAGCGTTCAACACCATAGTGCCCACAAAGCTCATCACTAAGCTAAGGACCTTAGGACTAAACACCTCCCTCTGCAACAGGATCCTGGACTTCCTGATGGGCCGCCTCCAGGTGGTGAGGGTAGGTAGCAACATATCTGCCACGCTGATCCTCAACACCGGGGCCCCTCAGAGGTGCGTGCTCAGTCCCCTCCTGTACTCCCTGTTCACCCACGACTGCGTGGCCAAGCACGACTCCAACATCATCATTAAGTTTGCTGACGACACAACAGTGGTAGGCCTGATCACCGACAATGATGAGACAGCCTATAGGGAGGAGGTCAGAGACCTGGCAGTGTGGTGCCAGAACAACAACCTCTCCCTCAACGATGAGACAGCCTATAGGGAGGAGGTCAGAGACCTGGCAATGTGGTGCCAGAACAACAACCTCTCCCTCAACAATGAGACAGCCTATAGGGAGGAGGTCAGAGACCTGGCAGTGTGGTGCCAGGACAACAACCTCTCCCTCAATGTGAGCAAGACAAAGGAGCTGATCGTGGACTACAGGACAAGGAGAGCTGAACAGGCCCCCTTAACATTGGCGGACTGAAGTGGAGCGGGTCAAGAGTTTTAAGTTCCTTGGTGTCCACATCACCAACGAACGATCCCTGTCCAAACACACCAAGACAGTTGTGAAGAGGGCACAACAACACTTTTTTCCCCCTCAGGAGACTGAAAAGATCTGGCATGGGTCCCCAGATCCTCAAAAAGTTATGCAGCTGCACCATTGAGAGCATCTTGACTGGTTACATCACCGCCTGGTATGGCAACTGCTCGGCATCTGACCGTAAGGTGCTAAAGAGGGTAGTGCGTACGGCCCAGTACATCACTAGGGGCAAGCTCCCTGCCATCCAAGACCTATATACTAGGCCGTGTCAGAGGAAGGCCCTACTCATACATATAAAGTGCCTTGCGAAAGTATTCGGCCCCCTTGAACTTTGCGACCTTTTGCCACATTTCAGGCTTCAAACATAAAGATATAAAACTGTATTTTTTTGTGAAGAATCAACAACAAGTGGGATACAATCATGAAGTGGAACGACATTTATTGGATATTTCAAACTTTTAACAAATCAAAAACTGAAAAATTGGGCGTGCAAAATTATTCAGCCCCTTTACTTTCAGTGCAGCAAACTCTCTCCAGAAGTTCAATGAGGATCTCTGAATGATCCAATGTTCACCTAAATGACTAATGATGATAAATACAATCCACCTGTGAGTAATCAAGTCTCCATATAAATGTACCTGCACTGTGATAGTCTCAGAGGTCCGTTAAAAGCGCAGAGAGCATCATGAAGAACAAGGAACACACCAGGCAGGTCCGAGTGTCACGACTTCCGCCGAGGTTGGCTCTCCTGCCCGTTCAGGCGGTGCTCGGCGGTCGTCGTCACCATCCTACTAGCCACTACCGATCCCTTTTTCGTGTATCTGTTGGTTTTGTCTGATTGGTTTCACCTGTGTGTTGTTTAGTTAATTAGTGTCTGTATATAATGTAGGTTGTCCCGCCCTTGTTTTGTGCGGGATTGTTTATTTTGTCATTCATTTTGTCTGTCGGTGTTATTGTGTTTCTTATTCTCCGGTTAGTCTGTTATCCTGTGTTGGATAATTTCACCCTGTGTGTATTTGGGTTGACCGTGTTTATTTTGTTCACCGGAGAATAAATCTTTATATCGCTATCTGCTCTCTGCGCCTGATTCCACCCACCTTGATTAGACGTGACACCGAGATACTGTTGTGAAGAAGTTTAAAGCCGGATTTGGATAAAAAAAGATTTCCCAAGCTTTAAACATCCCAAGGAGCACTGTGCAAGCGATAATATTGAAATGGAAGGAGTATCAGACCACTGCAAATCTACCAAGACCTGGCCGTCCCTCTAAACTTTCAGCTCATACAAGGAGAGGACTGATCAGAGATGCAGCCAAGAGGCCCATGATCACTCTGGATGAACTGCAGAGATCTACAGCTGAGGTGGGAGACTCTGTCCATAGGACAACAATCAGTCGTATATTGCAAAAATCTGGCCTTTTTGGAAGAGTGGCAAGAAGAAAGCCATTTCTTAAAGATATCCATAAAAAGTGTTGTTTAAAGTTTGCCACAAGCCACCTGGGAGACACACCAAACATGTGGAAGAAGGTGCTCTGGTCAGATGAAACCAAAATGTAACTTTTTGGCAACAATGCAAAGCGTTATGTTTGGCATAAAAGCAACACAGCTCATTACCCTGAACACACCATACCCACTGTCAAACATGGTGGTAGCAGCATCATGGTTTGGGCCTGCTTTTCTTCAGCAGGGACAGGGAAGATGGTTAAAATTGATGGGAAGATGGATGGAGCCAAATACAGGACCATTCTGGAAGAAAACCTGATGGAGTCTGCAAAAGACCTGAGACTGGGACGGAGATTTGTCTTCCAACAAGACAATGATCCAAAACATAAAGCAAAATCTACAATAGAATGGTTAAAAAATAAACATATCCAGGTGTTAGAATGGCCAAGTCAAAGTCCAGACCTGAATCCAATCGAGAATCTGTGGAAAGAACTGAAAACTGCTGTTCACAAATGCTCTCAATCCAACCTCACTGAGCTCGAGCTGTTTTGCAAGGAGGAATGGGAAAAAAATTCAGTCTCTCGATGTGCAAAACTGATAGAGACATACCCCAAGCGACTTACAACTGTAATCGCGGCAAAAGGTGGCGCTACAAAGTATTAACTTAAGGGGGCTGAATAATTTTGCACGCCAAATTGTTCAGTTTTTGATTTGTTAAAAAAGTTTGAAATATCCAATAAATGTCGTTCCACTTCATGAAAAAATAATAA
>NW_027012206.1:0-20321 GCF_036934945.1 Oncorhynchus masou masou
GAGAAAGAGAGAGAGAGATGGGGGAGGGAGGGGGGAGAAAGAGAGAGAGAGATGGGGAGGAGGGGAGGGGGATGAGGGAGGGAGAAAGAGATGGGGAGAAAGAGAGAGAGATGGGGGAGGGGAGAGAAGAGAGAGATAGGGAGGGAGGAGATGGGGAGAAGGAAAGAGGAAAGAGAGAGGAAGGGAGGGAGGGGAGATGGGGGAGAAAGAGGGGAGATAAGGGAGGAGGAGAAGAGATGAGAGATGGGGGAGAAAGAGAGAGAGGGGAGAAGAGAGAGAATGGGGAGGGAAAGAGAGATGGGGGAGAAGAGAGAGGGGAGACAGAGGAGGAGAGACAGAGAGAGATGGGGGAGGGAGGGAGAGAGAGAGAGATGGGGGAGAAAGTGAGAGAGACACAGATAGAGATGAGGGAGGGAGGGGGAGAAAGAGAGAGAGATGGGGGAGAAAGAGAGAGAGAGAGACAGAGAGAGATGAGGGAGGGAGGGGGAGAAAGAGAGAGAGATGAGCGAGGGAGGTGGAGAAAGAGAGAGGGAGATGGGGAGGGAGGGGGAGTAAGAGAGAAAGAGAAAGAGAGATGTGGGAGAAAGAGA
This sequence comes from Oncorhynchus masou masou, assembly GCF_036934945.1. NCBI lineage: Eukaryota > Metazoa > Chordata > Actinopteri > Salmoniformes > Salmonidae > Oncorhynchus > Oncorhynchus masou. The sequence continues at coordinate 591 of NW_027012206.1, forward strand.
GACAGAGACAGAGAGAGATGAGGGAGTGAGGGGGAGAAAGAGAGAGAGAGATGGGGGAGATAGTGAAAGAGACACAGAGAGAGATGAGGGAGGGAGGGGGAGAAAGAGAGAGAGAGATGAGTGAGGGATGGTTAGAAAGAGAGAGAGAGAGAGAGACAGAGAGAGATGAGGGAGGGAGGGGGAGAAAGAGAGAGAGAGATGAGCGAGGGAGGGGGAGAAAGAGAGAGACACAGAGAGAGAGATGAGCGAGGGAGGTTGAGAAAGAGAGAGAGAGAGATGAGCGAGGGAGGGGGAGAAAGAGAGAGAGACAGAGAGAGATGAGCAAGGGAGGAGGAGAAAGAGAGAGAGACACAGAGAGAGAGAGAGATGGGAGGGGGAGAAAGAAAGAGAGACACCGAGAGAGAGAGATGAGTGAGGGAGGAGGAGAAAGAGAGAGAGACACAGAGAGAGAATGATGAGCCCTTGTACTGCATGTGAGAAGAGTTTAAATTTACTGGAGGGGTTGTAGTTACGGAGTACAGGGGATGTTGTGTTAGATCCAGATGTTATAATTTGTCTGCTTTGTAAGATATGAGACCACGGAGGCCTGGACGAGTTAGGGAGCGAGCAGCGGAAGAATCTGTGGAGGAATGTAAAATGGAGAAAGTTGTCAGAAGATATGTGAATGACTGCTACTTATGTAGCAACAGGGTTGGGTAGGGTACATCCTAAATGTAATCCGTTAGTTACTAGTTTCCCGTCCCAAGTTGTAATTGGTAACGTTACCTTTGGATTTACCCAAACTCGGCAATGTAATCTGATTACTTTCAGTTATTTTTGGATGACTTATAGAAGACAAAATGGATTCATCAAACGCTTTTGGTGTGTCATCATAGTGGTCTCTGATTGGTGTGTCATCATAGCGGTCTCTGATTGGTGTGTCATCATAGCGGTCTCTGATTGGTGGTCATTATTTGGTGTGTCATCATAGTGGTTTCTGATTGGTGGTCATCATTTGGTGTGTTATCATAGTTGTCTCTGATTGGTGGTCATCATTTGGTGTGTCAACATAGTGGTCTCTGATTGGTGGTCATCATTTGGTGTGTCAACATAGTGGTCTCTGATTGGTGGTCATTATTTGATGTGTCAACATAGTGGTCTCTGATTGGTGGTCATCATTTGGTGTGTCAACATAGTGGTCTCTGATTGGTGGTCATCATTTGTTGTGTGATCATAGTGGTTTCTGATTGGTGGTCATCATTTGGTGTGTCATCATAGTGGTCTCTGATTGGTGTGTCGTCATAGTGGTCTCTGATTGGTGGTCATTATTTGGTGTGTCATCATAGTGGTCTCTGACTCAGGTGGAACAAACTTCAACATGCACCTTTTTTTCAATACTGAATTGAATGTCATTGAGAAAACATAAAGGTGTCAAAATATATTTTTTCGCAAACATCCTTTCTGACATCAAAGGTAATCCTAAAAGTAATCCTCAACCCCGTGTTGCCATGGTGCTCTCTGGACATTGGTCAATATTGTGGTGAGGAGGCCTGAAGGATGGAAACACATGTGCCTACACACACACACTCTCTCTCTCACATTCACACACACACAAACACACACACACACAAACACAATTTACTACACAGCAATTACAATACGCAGTAATTCAGCTTCAAATCAGATGACCTGACAGGCTACGTTCAGAGAGATGGGGGAGGGGTGGCATGGCTGTCGTGGGGAGCGGGAGGTGGAGGGTTTGCCAGGCGACAAGGCTGTCATGGAGCTAGAATGATGGGGCGGGGGGTGGCCAGGCTGTCATGGGTAGCGGGAGGTGGAGGGTTGGCCAGGCTGTCACAGGGCTAAGGAGAGGTGGCCAGGCTGTCCTGGGGCTAAGGAGAGGTGGCCAGGCTGTCATGGTGCTAAGGAGAGATGGGGAGGTGGCCAGGCTGTCACGGGGCTAAGGAGAGGTGGCCAGGCTGTCACAGGGCTAAGGAGAGGTGGCCAGGCTGTCCTGGGGCTAAGGAGAGGTGGCCAGGCTGTCATGGTGCTAAGGAGAGATGGGGAGGTGGCCAGGCTGTCCTGGGTCTAAGGAGATGTGGCCAGGCTGTCACGGGGCTAGAGAGAAGGAGAGGTGGCCAGGCTGTCACGGGGCTAAGGAGAGATGGGGAGGTGGCCAGGCTGTCACGGGGATAAGGAGAGGTGGCCAGGCTGTCACAGGGCTAAGGAGAGGTGGCCAGGCTGTCCTGGGGCTAAGGAGAGGTGGCCAGGCTGTCATGGTGCTAAGGAGAGATGGGGAGGTGGCATGGCTGTTACGGGGCTAAGGAGAGGTGGCCAGGCTGTCACAGGGCTAAGGAGAGGTGGCCAGGCTGTCACGGGGCTAAGGAGAGGTGGCCAGGCTGTCACGGGGCTAAGGAGAGGTGGCCAGGCTGTCCTGGGGCTAAGGAGAGGTGGCCAGGCTGTCACAGGGCTAAGGAGAGGTGGCCAGGCTGTCACGGGGCTAAGGAGAGGTGGCCAGGCTGTCACGGGGCTAAGGAGAGGTGGCCAGGCTGTCACAGGGCTAAGGAGAGGTGGCCAGGCTGTCACGGGGCTAAGGAGAGGTGGCCAGGCTGTCACAGGGCTAAGGAGAGGTGGCCAGGCTGTCATGTGGCTAAGGAAAGGTTGCCAGGCTGTCCTGGGGAAAAGGAAAGGTGGCCAGTCTGTCACGGGGCTAAGGAGAGCGGGCCAGGCTGTCACAGGGCTAAGGAGAGGTGGCCAGGCTGTCCTGGGACTAAGGAGAGGTGGCCAGGCTGTCCTGGGACTAAGGAGAGGTGGCCAGGCTGTCCTGGGACTAAGGAGAGGTGGCCAGGCTGTCACAGGGCTAAGGAGAGGTGGCCAGGCTGTCACAGGGCTAAGGAGAGGTGGCCAGGCTGTCCTGGGACTAAGGAGAGGTGGCCAGGCTGTCACGGGGCTAGAGAGAAGGAAAGGTGGCCAGGCTGTTACGGGGCTAAGGAGAGATGGCCAGGCTGTCATGTGGCTAAGGAAAGGTGGCCAGGCTGTCATGGTGCTAAGGAGAGATGGCCAGGCTGTCATGGTGCTAAGGAGAGCGGGCCAGGTTGTCACGGGGCTAAGGAGAGGTGGCCAGGCTGTCACGGGGCTAAGGAGAGGTGGCCAGGCTGTCATGTGGCTAAGGAAAGGTGGCCAGGCTGTCATGGTGCTAAGGAGAGATGGCCAGGCTGTCATGGTGCTAAGGAGAGCGGGCCAGGCTGTCATGTGGCTAAGGAAAGGTGGCCAGGCTGTCATGTGGCTAAGGAAAGGTGGCCAGGCTGTCATGTGGCTAAGGAAAGGTGGCCAGGCTGTCATGTGGCTAAGGAGAGGTGGCCAGGCTGTCATGTGGCTAAGGAAAGGTGGCCAGGCTGTCATGTGGCTAAGGAAAGGTGGCCAGGCTGTCATGTGGCTAAGGAAAGGTGGCCAGGCTGTCATGTGGCTAAGGAAAGGTGGCCAGGCTGTCATGTGGCTAAGGAGAGGTGGCCAGGCTGTCATGTGGCTAAGGAAAGGTGGCCAGGCTGTCATGGTGCTAAGGAGAGATGGCCAGGCTGTCATGGTGCTAAGGAGAGCGGGCCAGGCTGTCATGTGGCTAAGGAAAGGTGGCCAGGCTGTCATGGTGCTAAGGAGAGATGGCCAGGCTGTCATGTGGCTAAGGAAAGGTGGCCAGGCTGTCATGGTGCTAAGGAGAGATGGCCAGGCTGTCATGGTGCTAAGGAGAGCGGGCCAGGCTGTCATGTGGCTAAGGAAAGGTGGCCAGGCTGTCATGTGGCTAAGGAAAGGTGGCCAGGCTGTCATGTGGCTAAGGAAAGGTGGCCAGGCTGTCATGTGGCTAAGGAAAGGTGGCCAGGCTGTCATGTGGCTAAGGAAAGGTGGCCAGGCTGTCATGTGGCTAAGGAGAGGTGGCCAGGCTGTCATGTGGCTAAGGAAAGGTGGCCAGGCTGTCATGTGGCTAAGGAGAGGTGGCCAGGCTGTCATGTGGCTAAGGAAAGGTGGCCAGGCTGTCATGTGGCTAAGGAAAGGTGGCAAGGCTGTCATGGTGCTAAAGACAGGTGGCAAGGCTGTCACAGGGCTAAGGAGAGGTGGCCAGGCTGTCACAGGGCTAAGGAGAGGTGGCCAGGCTGTCACAGGGCTAAGGTGAGGTGGCCAGGCTGTCACGGGGCTAAGGAGAGGTGGCCAGGCTGTCACAGGGCTAAGGTGAGGTGGCCAGGCTGTCACGGGGCTAAGGAGAGATGGCCAGGCTGTCATGTGGCTAAGGAAAGGTGGCCAGGCTGTCATGGTGCTAAGGAGAGGTGGCCAGGCTGTCACGGGGCTAAGGAGAGCGGGCCAGGCTGTCATGTGGCTAAGGAAAGGTGGCCAGGCTGTCATGGTGCTAAGGAGAGCGGGCCAGGCTGTCACAGGGCTAAGGAGAGGTGGCAAGGCTGTCACAGGGCTAAGGAGAGGTGGCCAGGCTGTCACAGGGCTAAGGTGAGGTGGCCAGGCTGTCACAGGGCTAAGGTGAGGTGGCCAGGCTGTCACGGGGCTAAGGAGAGGTGGCCAGGCTGTCACAGGGCTAAGGAGAGGTGGCCAGGCTGTCACAGGGCTAAGGTGAGGTGGCCAGGCTGTCACGGGGCTAAGGAGAGGTGGCCAGGCTGTCATGTGGCTAAGGAGAGGTGCCCAGGCTGTCATGTTGCTAAGGAGAGGTGGCCAGGCTGTCCTTGGGCTAAGGAGAGGTGGCCAGGCTGTCGTGGGGCTAAGGAGAGGTGGCCAGGCTGTCCTGGGACTAAGGAGAGGTGACCAGGCTGTCACGGGGCTAGAGAGAAGGAGAGGTGGCCAGGCTGTCACAGGGCTAAGGAGAGGTGGCCAGGCTGTCCTGGGGCTAAGGACAGGTGGCCAGGCTGTCCTGGGGCTAAGGAGAGGTGGCCAGGCTGTCACGGGGCTAAGGAGAGGTGGCCAGGCTGTCACGGGGCTAAGGAGAGGTGGCCAGGCTGTCACGGGGCTAAGGAGAGGTGGCCAGGCTGTCACGGGGCTAAGGAGAGGTGGCCAGGCTGTCACGGGGCTAAGGAGAGGTGGCCAGGCTGTCACGGGGCTAAGGAGAGGTGGCCAGGCTGTCACGGGGCTAAGGAGAGGTGGCCAGGCTGTCACGGGGCTAGAGAGAAGGAGAGGTGGCCAGGCTGTTACGGGGCTAAGGAGAGATGGCCAGGCTGTCATGTGGCTAAAGAAAGGTGGCCAGGCTGTCATGGTGCTTAGGAGAGATGGCCAGGCTGTCATGGTGCTAAGGAGAGCGGGCCAGGCTGTCATGTGGCTAAGGAAAGGTGGCCAGGCTGTCATGTGGCTAAGGAAAGGTGGCCAGGCTGTCATGTGGCTAAGGAAAGGTGGCCAGGCTGTCATGTGGCTAAGGAAAGGTGGCCAGGCTGTCATGTGGCTAAGGAGAGGTGGCCAGGCTGTCATGTGGCTAAGGAAAGGTGGCCAGGCTGTCATGTGGCTAAGGAGAGATGGCCAGGCTGTCATGTGGCTAAGGAAAGGTGGCAAGGCTGGCATGGTGCTAAAGACAGGTGGCAAGGCTGTCACAGGGCTAAGGAGAGGTGGCCAGGCTGTCACAGGGCTAAGGTGAGGTGGCCAGGCTGTCACGGGGCTAAGGAGAGGTGGCCAGGCTGTCACAGGGCTAAGGTGAGGTGGCCAGGCTGTCACGGGGCTAAGGTGAGGTGGCCAGGCTGTCACGGGGCTAAGGAGAGGTGGCCAGGCTGTCACAGGGCTAAGGTGAGGTGGCCAGGCTGTCACGGGGCTAAGGAGAGATGGCCAGGCTGTCATGTGGCTAAGGAAAGGTGGCCAGGCTGTCATGGTGCTAAGGAGAGGTGGCCAGGCTGTCACGGGGCTAAGGAGAGCGGGCCAGGCTGTCATGTGGCTAAGGAAAGGTGGCCAGGCTGTCATGGTGCTAAGGAGAGCGGGCCAGGCTGTCACAGGGCTAAGGAGAGGTGGCAAGGCTGTCACAGGGCTAAGGAGAGGTGGCCAGGCTGTCACAGGGCTAAGGTGAGGTGGCCAGGCTGTCACAGGGCTAAGGTGAGGTGGCCAGGCTGTCACGGGGCTAAGGAGAGGTGGCCAGGCTGTCACAGGGCTAAGGAGAGGTGGCCAGGCTGTCACAGGGCTAAGGTGAGGTGGCCAGGCTGTCACGGGGCTAAGGAGAGGTGGCCAGGCTGTCATGTGGCTAAGGAGAGGTGCCCAGGCTGTCATGTTGCTAAGGAGAGGTGGCCAGGCTGTCCTTGGGCTAAGGAGAGGTGGCCAGGCTGTCGTGGGGCTAAGGAGAGGTGGCCAGGCTGTCGTGGGGCTAAGGAGAGGTGGCCAGGCTGTCACGGGGCTAAGGAGAGGTTGCCAGGCTGTCACGGGGCTAAGGAGAGGTGGCCAGGCTGTCACGGGGCTAAGGAGAGGTGGCCAGGCTGTCACGGGGCTAAGGAGAGGTGGCCAGGCTGTCGTGGGGCTAAGGAGAGGTGGCCAGGCTGTCACGGGGCTAAGGAGAGGTTGCCAGGCTGTCCTTGACTAAGGAGAGGTGGCCAGGCTGTCATGGTGCTAAGGAGAGGTGGCCAGGCTGTCGTGGGGCTAAGGAGAGATGGGGAGGTGGCCAGGCTGTCACGGGGCTAAGGAGAGATGGGGAGGTGGCCAGGCTGTCCTGTTGCTAAGGAGAGATGGGGAGGTGGCCAGGCTGCCATGGGGCTAAGGAGAGTTGGCCAGGCTGTCATGGTGCTAAGGAGAGGTGGCCAGGCTGTCGTGGGGCTAAGGAGAGGTGGCCAGGCTGTCCTGGGGCTAAGGAGAGGTGGCCAGGCTGTCACGGGGCTAAGGAGAGGTGGCCAGGCTGTCCTGGGGCTAAGGAGAGGTGGCCAGGCTGTCACGGGGCTAAGGAGAGGTTGCCAGGCTGTCACGGGGCTAAGGAGAGGTGGCCAGGCTGTCACGGGGCTAAGGAGAGGTGGCCAGGCTGTCACGGGGCTAAGGAGAGGTGGCCAGGCTGTCGTGGGGCTAAGGAGAGGTGGCCAGGGTGTCACGGGGCTAAGGAGAGGTTGCCAGGCTGTCCTTGACTAAGGAGAGGTGGCCAGGCTGTCATGGTGCTAAGGAGAGGTGGTCAGGCTGTCGTGGGGCTAAGGAGAGATGGGGAGGTGGCCAGGCTGTCGTGGGGCTAAGGAGAGATGGGGAGGTGGCCAGGCTGTCCTGTTGCTAAGGAGAGATGGGGAGGTGGCCAGGCTGCCATGGGGCTAAGGAGAGTTGGCCAGGCTGTCATGGTGCTAAGGAGAGGTGGCCAGGCTGTCGTGGGGCTAAGGAGAGGTGGCCAGGCTGTCCTGGGGCTAAGGAGAGGTGGGGAGGTGGCCAGGCTGCCATGGGGCTAAGGAGAGTTGGCCAGGCTGTCATGGTGCTAAGGAGAGGTGGCCAGGCTGTCACGGGGCTAAGGAGAGGTGGCCAGGCTGTCCTGGGGCTAAGGAGAGGTGGCCAGGCTGTCACGGGGCTAAGGAGAGGTTGCCAGGCTGTCACGGGGCTAAGGAGAGGTGGCCAGGCTGTCACGGGGCTAAGGAGAGGTGGCCAGGCTGTCACGGGGCTAAGGAGAGGTGGCCAGGCTGTCGTGGGGCTAAGGAGAGGTGGCCAGGGTGTCATGGGGCTAAGGAGAGGTTGCCAGGCTGTCCTTGACTAAGGAGAGGTGGCCAGGCTGTCATGGTGCTAAGGAGAGGTGGTCAGGCTGTCGTGGGGCTAAGGAGAGATGGGGAGGTGGCCAGGCTGTCACGGGGCTAAGGAGAGATGGGGAGGTGGCCAGGCTGTCCTGTTGCTAAGGAGAGATGGGGAGGTGGCCAGGCTGCCATGGGGCTAAGGAGAGTTGGCCAGGCTGTCATGGTGCTAAGGAGAGGTGGCCAGGCTGTCGTGGGGCTAAGGAGAGGTGGCCAGGCTGTCCTGGGGCTAAGGAGAGGTGGCCAGGCTGTCACAGGGCTAAGGAGAGGTGGCCAGGCTGTCCTGGGGCTAAGGAGAGGTGGCCAGGCTGTCACGGGGCTAAGGAGAGGTGGCCAGGCTGTCACGGGGCTAAGGAGAGGTGGCCAGGCTGTCCTGGGGCTAAGGAGAGGTGGCCAGGCTGTCACGGGGCTAAGGAGAGGTGGCCAGGCTGTCACGGGGCTAAGGAGAGGTTGCCAGGCTGTCACGGGCTAAGGAGAGGTGGCCAGGCTGTCATGGGGCTAAGGAGAGGTGGCCAGGCTGTCACAGGGCTAAGGAGAGGTGGCAAGGCTGTCACAGGGCTAAGGAGAGGTGGCCAGGCTGTCACGGGGCTAAGGAGAGGTGGCCAGGCTGTCACAGGGCTAAGGTGAGGTGGCCAGGCTGTCATGTGGCTAAGGAAAGGTGGCAAGGCTGGCATGGTGCTAAAGACAGGTGGCAAGGCTGTCACAGGGCTAAGGAGAGGTGGCCAGGCTGTCACAGGGCTAAGGTGAGGTGGCCAGGCTGTCACGGGGCTAAGGAGAGGTGGCCAGGCTGTCACAGGGCTAAGGTGAGGTGGCCAGGCTGTCACGGGGCTAAGGAGAGATGGCCAGGCTGTCATGTGGCTAAGGAAAGGTGGCCAGGCTGTCATGGTGCTAAGGAGAGATGGCCAGGCTGTCACGGGGCTAAGGAGAGCGGGCCAGGCTGTCATGTGGCTAAGGAAAGGTGGCCAGGCTGTCATGGTGCTAAGGAGAGCGGGCCAGGCTGTCACAGGGCTAAGGAGAGGTGGCAAGGCTGTCACAGGGCTAAGGAGAGGTGGCCAGGCTGTCACAGGGCTAAGGTGAGGTGGCCAGGCTGTCACAGGGCTAAGGTGAGGTGGCCAGGCTGTCACGGGGCTAAGGAGAGGTGGCCAGGCTGTCACAGGGCTAGGGAGAGGTGGCCAGGCTGTCACAGGGCTAAGGTGAGGTGGCCAGGCTGTCACGGGGCTAAGGAGAGGTGGCCAGGCTGTCATGTGGCTAAGGAGAGGTGCCCAGGCTGTCATGTTGCTAAGGAGAGGTGGCCAGGCTGTCCTTGGGCTAAGGAGAGGTGGCCAGGCTGTCGTGGGGCTAAGGAGAGGTGGCCAGGCTGTCGTGGGGCTAAGGAGAGGTGGCCAGGCTGTCGTGGGGCTAAGGAGAGGTGGCCAGGCTGTCACGGGGCTAAGGAGAGGTTGCCAGGCTGTCACGGGGCTAAGGAGAGGTGGCCAGGCTGTCACGGGGCTAAGGAGAGGTGGCCAGGCTGTCACGGGGCTAAGGAGAGGTGGCCAGGCTGTCGTGGGGCTAAGGAGAGGTGGCCAGGCTGTCACGGGGCTAAGGAGAGGTTGCCAGGCTGTCCTTGACTAAGGAGAGGTGGCCAGTCTGTCATGGTGCTAAGGAGAGGTGGCCAGGCTGTCGTGGGGCTAAGGAGAGATGGGGAGGTGGCCAGGCTGTCACGGGGCTAAGGAGAGATGGGGAGGTGGCCAGGCTGTCCTGTTGCTAAGGAGAGATGGGGAGGTGGCCAGGCTGCCATGGGGCTAAGGAGAGTTGGCCAGGCTGTCATGGTGCTAAGGAGAGGTGGCCAGGCTGTCGTGGGGCTAAGGAGAGGTGGCCAGGCTGTCCTGGGGCTAAGGAGAGGTGGCCAGGCTGTCACGGGGCTAAGGAGAGGTGGCCAGGCTGTCCTGGGGCTAAGGAGAGGTGGCCAGGCTGTCACGGGGCTAAGGAGAGGTTGCCAGGCTGTCACGGGGCTAAGGAGAGGTGGCCAGGCTGTCACGGGGCTAAGGAGAGGTGGCCAGGCTGTCACGGGGCTAAGGAGAGGTGGCCAGGCTGTCGTGGGGCTAAGGAGAGGTGGCCAGGGTGTCACGGGGCTAAGGAGAGGTTGCCAGGCTGTCCTTGACTAAGGAGAGGTGGCCAGGCTGTCATGGTGCTAAGGAGAGGTGGTCAGGCTGTCGTGGGGCTAAGGAGAGATGGGGAGGTGGCCAGGCTGTCACGGGGCTAAGGAGAGATGGGAGGTGGCCAGGCTGTCCTGTTGCTAAGGAGAGATGGGGAGGTGGCCAGGCTGCCATGGGGCTAAGGAGAGTTGGCCAGGCTGTCATGGTGCTAAGGAGAGGTGGCCAGGCTGTCGTGGGGCTAAGGAGAGGTGGCCAGGCTGTCCTGGGGCTAAGGAGAGGTGGCCAGGCTGTCACAGGGCTAAGGAGAGGTGGCCAGGCTGTCCTGGGGCTAAGGAGAGGTGGCCAGGCTGTCACGGGGCTAAGGAGAGGTGGCCAGGCTGTCACGGGGCTAAGGAGAGGTGGCCAGGCTGTCCTGGGGCTAAGGAGAGGTGGCCAGGCTGTCACGGGGCTAAGGAGAGGTGGCCAGGCTGTCACGGGGCTAAGGAGAGGTTGCCAGGCTGTCACGGGGCTAAGGAGAGGTGGCCAGGCTGTCATGGGGCTAAGGAGAGGTGGCCAGGCTGTCACAGGGCTAAGGAGAGGTGGCAAGGCTGTCACAGGGCTAAGGAGAGGTGGCCAGGCTGTCACGGGGCTAAGGAGAGGTGGCCAGGCTGTCACAGGGCTAAGGTGAGGTGGCCAGGCTGTCATGTGGCTAAGGAAAGGTGGCAAGGCTGGCATGGTGCTAAAGACAGGTGGCAAGGCTGTCACAGGGCTAAGGAGAGGTGGCCAGGCTGTCACAGGGCTAAGGTGAGGTGGCCAGGCTGTCACGGGGCTAAGGAGAGGTGGCCAGGCTGTCACAGGGCTAAGGTGAGGTGGCCAGGCTGTCACGGGGCTAAGGAGAGATGGCCAGGCTGTCATGTGGCTAAGGAAAGGTGGCCAGGCTGTCATGGTGCTAAGGAGAGGTGGCCAGGCTGTCACGGGGCTAAGGAGAGCGGGCCAGGCTGTCACAGGGCTAAGGAGAGGTGGCAAGGCTGTCACAGGGCTAAGGAGAGGTGGCCAGGCTGTCACAGGGCTAAGGTGAGGTGGCCAGGCTGTCACAGGGCTAAGGTGAGGTGGCCAGGCTGTCACGGGGCTAAGGAGAGGTGGCCAGGCTGTCACAGGGCTAAGGAGAGGTGGCCAGGCTGTCACAGGGCTAAGGTGAGGTGGCCAGGCTGTCACGGGGCTAAGGAGAGGTGGCCAGGCTGTCATGTGGCTAAGGAGAGGTGCCCAGGCTGTCATGTTGCTAAGGAGAGGTGGCCAGGCTGTCCTTGGGCTAAGGAGAGGTGGCCAGGCTGTCGTGGGGCTAAGGAGAGGTGGCCAGGCTGTCGTGGGGCTAAGGAGAGGTGGCCAGGCTGTCGTGGGGCTAAGGAGAGGTGGCCAGGCTGTCACGGGGCTAAGGAGAGGTTGCCAGGCTGTCACGGGGCTAAGGAGAGGTGACCAGGCTGTCACGGGGCTAAGGAGAGGTGGCCAGGCTGTCACGGGGCTAAGGAGAGGTGGCCAGGCTGTCGTGGGGCTAAGGAGAGGTTGCCAGGCTGTCCTTGACTAAGGAGAGGTGGCCAGGCTGTCACGGGGCTAAGGAGAGGTTGCCAGGCTGTCCTTGACTAAGGAGAGGTGGCCAGGCTGTCATGGTGCTAAGGAGAGGTGGCCAGGCTGTCGTGGGGCTAAGGAGAGATGGGGAGGTGGCCAGGCTGTCACGGGGCTAAGGAGAGATGGGGAGGTGGCCAGGCTGTCCTGTTGCTAAGGAGAGATGGGGAGGTGGCCAGGCTGCCATGGGGCTAAGGAGAGTTGGCCAGGCTGTCATGGTGCTAAGGAGAGGTGGCCAGGCTGTCGTGGGGCTAAGGAGAGGTGGCCAGGCTGTCCTGGGGCTAAGGAGAGGTGGCCAGGCTGTCACGGGGCTAAGGAGAGGTGGCCAGGCTGTCCTGGGGCTAAGGAGAGGTGGCCAGGCTGTCACGGGGCTAAGGAGAGGTTGACAGGGTGTCACGGGGCTAAGGAGAGGTGGCCAGGCTGTCAAGGGGCTAAGGAGAGGTGGCCAGGCTGTCACGGGGCTAAGGAGAGGTGGCCAGGCTGTCGTGGGGCTAAGGAGAGGTGGCCAGGGTGTCACGGGGCTAAGGAGAGGTTGCCAGGCTGTCCTTGACTAAGGAGAGGTGGCCAGGCTGTCATGGTGCTAAGGAGAGGTGGTCAGGCTGTCGTGGGGCTAAGGAGAGATGGGGAGGTGGCCAGGCTGTCACGGTCCTAAGGAGAGATGGGGAGGTGGCCAGGCTGTCCTGTTGCTAAGGAGAGATGGGGAGGTGGCCAGGCTGCCATGGGGCTAAGGAGAGTTGGCCAGGCTGTCATGGTGCTAAGGAGAGGTGGCCAGGCTGTCGTGGGGCTAAGGAGAGGTGGCCAGGCTGTCCTGGGGCTAAGGAGAGGTGGCCAGGCTGTCACAGGGCTAAGGAGAGGTGGCCAGGCTGTCCTGGGGCTAAGGAGAGGTGGCCAGGCTGTCACGGGGCTAAGGAGAGGTGGCCAGGCTGTCACGGGGCTAAGGAGAGTGGCCAGGCTGTCCTGGGGCTAAGGAGAGGTGGCCAGGCTGTCACGGGGCTAAGGAGAGGTGGCCAGGCTGTCACGGGGCTAAGGAGAGGTTGCCAGGCTGTCACGGGGCTAAGGAGAGGTGGCCAGGCTGTCATGGGGCTAAGGAGAGGTGGCCAGGCTGTCACAGGGCTAAGGAGAGGTGGCAAGGCTGTCACAGGGCTAAGGAGAGGTGGCCAGGCTGTCACGGGGCTAAGGAGAGGTGGCCAGGCTGTCACAGGGCTAAGGAGAGGTGGCCAGGCTGTCACAGGGCTAAGGAGAGGTGGCCAGGCTGTCCTGGGGCTAAGGAGAGGTGGCCAGGCTGTCACAGGGCTAAGGAGAGGTGGCCAGGCTGTCCTGGGGCTAAGGAGAGGTGGCCAGGCTGTCACGGGGCTAAGGAGAGGTGGCCAGGCTGTCACGGGGCTAAGGAGAGGTGGCCAGGCTGTCCTGGGGCTAAGGAGAGGTGGCCAGGCTGTCACGGGGCTAAGGAGAGGTGGCCAGGCTGTCACGGGGCTAAGGGAGAGGTTGCCAGGCTGTCACGGGGCTAAGGAGAGGTGGCCAGGCTGTCATGGGGCTAAGGAGAGGTGGCCAGGCTGTCACAGGGCTAAGGAGAGGTGGCAAGGCTGTCACAGGGCTAAGGAGAGGTGGCCAGGCTGTCACGGGGCTAAGGAGAGGTGGCCAGGCTGTCACAGGGCTAAGGAGAGGTGGCCAGGCTGTCACGGGGCTAAGGAGAGGTGGCCAGGCTGTCACGGGGCTAAGGAGAGGTGGCCAGGCTGTCACGGGGCTAAGGAGAGGTGGCCAGGCTGTCATGGGGCCTTCTGAAAGACATCCATGAGCTAATCATTAGAGACATCCGTCTGGACCCTGCAATCATTTCCATCTAGTAATCCACTCCAGACGTGGAATGAGAAACGGGTCCAGGCCGACCCCTGGACACCACCAACCACAGATAATTTCACCAGAGGAGAAAGAGATCAGCTTGATGATCCTGTGATCATGGTCCACATTTCCCATATTGCCTTTGTGTTTATCTGTGAAGCCCTGACCGTTCCATGTCACAACCTCTCCCCAGAGTGACCATAAGTTGGTGGTTCACGCCTCACTTTTTCAAGTGTTCTCTCTCTCTCTCTCTCTCTCTCTCTCTCTCTCTCTCTCTCTCTCTCTCTCTCTCTCTCTCTCTTTCTCTCTCTCACCCTCTATCACTCTCTCTCTGTCTCTCTCTCTCTCTCTCTCTCTCTCTCTCTCTCTCTGTCACCCTCTATCACTCTCTCTGTCACCCTCTATCACTCTCTGACTTTTTCTTTCTCTATTTCTCTCTCTGTCTCTGTCTCTCTCTGTCTCTCTCTCTCTCTCTCTCTCTCTCTCTGTCACCCTCTATCTCTCTCTCTCTCTTTCTCTCTCTCTGTCACCCTCTATCACTCTCTGACCTTTTCTTTCTCTATTTTTCTCTCTCTCTCTCTCTTTCTCTCTCTCTCTCTCTCTCTCTCTCTCTCTCTCTCTCTCTCTCTAGTTCGACCACATCCCAAGGACACAGATAGTGATATCTGGATGCTAAATTCCAAAAGCAAGGGCATCATTTATGTATCACAAAGATTTTGTGATTAATCTGAAATACTCTAGCCAGCCAGGGCAACCTCCCATTCTAGCATTGTTTGCCCTATATTGTGTTATCAACACAGCAAAAGCTTAATTTAGAAAAAGTGGCCAATTGTAATTGACGCAAACATTTGCTCATTAAAGATGCATAGAGTTTCTATATGGTGGGAATCTTCAAAGTGTGTGTATGTTGTGTGTGTGTGTATGTGTGAGTCTTTCCCCTGTGTTTGAACAGCCTGATAACTGACATACTGTCCACTGTGCAACAGAGACATACCAATCACAGAGCTCGATAGCTCATTATTAATGCATTACAGTATTTAAACAGTAATGGCCTGTCAATATTGGAGACCTTGGATATTTGGTCCAATCAAATAGCTGTCAATAAAATAGCTGTTTTGATGATGTGCTGTGAGGGCGAGTCGCCATGGAGAAGGTCAGTAAACAATGTGATGAGAATGTTAAATTATCCTCCTTTGAAAATAGAAAAATACTGTTTGAGGTTGAAGATAGACTTCAGAAATGTTGGCTTGCTGATTTTCTGAGCCTGAATAAATGTCAACTTCAAGATGATATAATAACTGGTGTTACGTTACAGATAAACACAAACAGATACCAATAACATTTTCTCATCCTGGTGATTTGATTGGCCGAGAGAATCACAAGGAACATTTTTGATTGGGCCAATCAAACACTGATTGAGGCATCCGGGTGCCAAAGTTGTGAGTCACTTGAACCAGCATCTGTGCATTATAGACCTCTCTAACACTCCGATTCAAACTCCCAGCTCTCCAAGCATTATAATGTCAAAATACTTTCATTGATCACCAAGCATGGAGTTTCAACATTATAACGCTTGCCAAGCTGGTGAATGGAAGTTTGAATCGGGCCTTTCTAGGCGTTCGAGAGATACTAATTCTGGTTCATGGGTCAGATTCAGATGTGTCGGCGACTGGCCGGCGTGGGTGCACAGTGTGACGATTCAATCACAATTTATGGCATTGTCCACATCGATGACCATGCTTTGCATTTTAAAGAGTGGCGCACACCCCGAGCTCGCACCTCAGATGTTCCCGCAATGTTCATGAGATTCCATTTGTTTCCTGGAGCCTTCAAAGCTGAAAGTGATTCAAACTGGAGTTAACATTGTGAATGAGTTGACATTGTGTGACAAACACTGAGGTTACCAAACATTATGAATATCTTCCTAATATTAAGTTGCAAACCCCCCCTTTGCCCTCAGAACAGCCTCAATTCATCTGGGCATGTACTCTAGCGATCCACAGGGATGCTGGCATATGTTGACTACAATGCTTCGCACAGTTGTGTCAAGTCAGCTGGATGTCCTTTGGGTGGTGGGCCATTCTTGATACACACTAGAAACTGTTAGGTGTAAAAAAACAACTAAAAAACAGCAGCCTCGCTGCTTGACATAAACTGGCCTGTCACTTACTACCATACCCTGTTCAAAGGCACTTAAACATTTTGTTTTGCCCATTCACCCTCTGAATGACACACATGTTTTTTTTTATTTCACCTTTATTTAACCAGGTAGGCCAGTTGAGAACAAGTTCTCATTTACAACTGGCCAAGATAAAGCAAAGCAGTACGACACAAACAACAACACAGAGTCACACATGGAATAAACAAAACATACAGTCAAATAAGAAGAAAATGAGTGTGCAAGTAGAGATACTGGGGTGCAAAGGAGAAACATACATAAAGTAAATAACAGTATGGGTCTTACTATCCAGGTCTGTACCCAAACAATTCGAGCTTCTACTTTTAAAAATCCATCTTTCCTGAAACAACTCTCACTGTTGCCGCTTGCTATAGACCAGCCTCTGCCCCAAGCTGTGCCTTCGACACCATATGTGAATTGATTGCCCCCCCATCTATCCTCAGAGCTCGTGCTTCTAGGTGACCTAAACTGATATGCTTAACACCCAAGCCATCCTACAATCTAAGCTTGATGCCCTCAATCTCACACAAATTGTCAATGAACCCACCAGGTACAACCCAAAATATATAAACATGGGCACCCTCATAGATATCATCCTAACCAACTTGCCCTCCAAATACACCTCTGCTGTTTTCAACCAAGATCTCACCGATCAATGCCTCATTGCCTGCATCGGTAATGGGTCTGCGGTCAAACGACCACCCCCATCACTGTCAATCGCTCCCTAAAACAGCGAGCAGACCTTTCTAATCGACCTGGCCCGGGTATCCTGGAAGGATATTGACCTCATCCCGTCAGTAGAGGATACCTGGTTAAGTATGCCCCATTCAAAAAAATTTGAACCAGGAACAGATAAAGCCCTTGGTTCTCTCCAGACCTGACTGCCCTTGACCAGCACAAAAACATCAACATCAAAACATCCTATGGCGTTCTGTATTAGCATCGAACAGCCGCCGTGATATGCAACTTTTCAGGGAAGTTAGGAACCAATATACACAGGCAGTTAGGAAAGATAAGGCTAGCTTTTCAAGCAGAAATTTGCATCCGGTAGCACAAACTCAAAAACGTTCTGGGGCACTGTAAAGTCCATGGAGAATAAGAGCAACTCCTCCCAGCTGCCCACTGCACTGAAGATAGGAAACACTGTCACCACTGATAAATCCACCATAATTGAGAATTTCAACAAGCATTTTTCTACGGCTGGCCATGCTTTCCACCTGGCTTCTCCTACCCCGGTCAACAGCACTGCACCCCCCACAGCAAATCGCCCAAGCCTTCCCCATTTCTCCTCCACCAAAATCCAGAAAGGTGATGTTCTGAAAGAGCTGCAAAATCTGGACCCTACAAATCATCCGGTCTAGACAATCTGGACTCTCTCTTTCTAAAATGATCTGCTGAAGTTGCAACCCCTATTACTAGCCTGTTCAACCTCTCTTTCGTATCGTCTGAGATTCCCATAGATTGGAAAGCTGCCGTGGTCATCCCCCTCTTCAAAGAGGGAGACACTCTAGACCCAAACTGTTACAGACCTATATCTATCCTACCCTGCCTTTCTAATGTCTTCGAAAGCCAAGTTAACAAACAGATTACAGACCATTTCAAATCTCACCGTACCATCTCCGCTATGCAATCTGGTTTCAGAGCTGGTCATGGGTGCACCTTAGCCACGCTCAAGTAAGAGAGACATTACTGTGCAGCCATATTCATCGACCTGGACAAGGCTTTCGACTCGGTCAATCACAACATTCTTATTGGCAACTCAACATCCTTGGTTTTTCAAATGATTGCCTCACCTGGTTCACCAACTACTTCTCTGATAGAGTTCAGTATGTGAAATCGGAGGGCCTGTTGTCCGGACCTCTGGCTGTCTCTATGGGGGTGCCACAGGGTTCAATCCTCGGGCCGACTCTTCTCTGTATACATCAATGATGTTGCTCTTGCTGCTGGTGATTCTCTGGTATCCCTCTATGCAGACGATATCATTCTGTATACTTCTGGCCCCTCTTTGGACACTGTGTTAACTAACCTCCAGGCGGGCTTCAATGCCATACAACTCTCCTTCCGTGGCCTCCAACTGCTCTTAAAAGCAGGGAAAACTAAATGCATGCTAATCAATCGATCACTGCCTGCACCTGCTCGCCCATCCAGCATCACTACTCTGGACGGTTCTGACTTAGAATATGTGGACAACTACAAATACCTAGGTGTCTGGTTAGACTGTAAACTCTCCTTCCTGACTCACATTAAACTTCTCCAATACGAAATTAAATCTAGAATCGACTTCCTATTCCACAACAAAGCATCCTTCACTCATGCTGCCGAACATACCCTCGTAAAACTCATCATCCTAACGATCCTCGACTTCTGCGATGTAATTTTCAAAATAGCCTCCAACACTCTACTCTGCAAATTGGATGCAGTCTACCACAGTGCCATCCGTTTTGTCACCAAAGCCCCATATACTACCCACCAGTGCAACCTTTACGCTCTCGTTGGCTTGCCCGCGCTTCATACTCGTTGCCAAACTCACTGGCTCCAGGTCATCTACAAGTCTCTGCTATGTGAAGACCCGACCTTTTCTCAGCTCACTGTTCACCATAGCAGCACCCACACGTTGCACCCTCGCCAGCAGGTACAGTGGGGAGAACAAGTATTTGATACACTGCCGATTTTGCAGGTTTTCCTACTTACAAAGCATGTTGAGGTCTGTCATTTTTAGCATAGGTACATAGGTGAGTGACGGAATCTAAAACAAAAATCCAGAAAATCACATTGTATGATTTTTAAGTAATTACTTTGCATTTTATTGCATGACATACGTATTTGATCACTTACCAACCAGTACGAATTCCGGCTCTCACAGACCTGTTAGTTTTTCTTTAAGAAGCCCTCCTGTTCTCCACTCATTACCTGTATTAACTGTACCTGCTTGAACTCGTTACCTGTATGAAAAACACCAGTGCAAACACTCAATCAAACAGACTCCAAGACCTTTGTGGTCTTGTAGTGGATGTGAGCTTCGACTGGAAGCCAGTGGAGTGTGTGGAAGAGCAGGGACAGGGGATAACTTGGGAAGGTTAAAAACCAGGCGGGCTGCAGCGTTCTGGATAAGTTGCAGGGTTTGATTGCACAAGCAGGGAGTCCAGCCAACAGTGAGTTACAGTCCAGACAGATGAGGACAAGTACTTTTGTGAGGTAGAGTCGTACTCTACGGATGTCCCTCTTCCTGTGTGAGGTAGAGTCGTACTCTACAGATGTCCCTCTTCCTGTGTGAGGTAGAGTCGTACTCTATGGATGTTCCTCTTCCTGTGTGAGGTAGAGTCGTACTCTACAGATGTCCCTCTTCCTGTGTGAGGTAGAGTCGTACTCTACGGATGTCCCTCTTCCTGTGTGAGGTAGAGTCGTAATCTACGGATGTTCCTCTTCCTGTGTGAGGTAGAGTTGTACTCTACAGATGTTGGAGAGCATGAACCTGCAGGAGGGGTCACTACTTTGATGTTTGCAGAGAACGACAGTGTGTTGTCCACGGTCACATCAAGGTTCTTTGCACTCTGGGAGGGCAACACTGTGGAGTTGTCAACTGTGACCGAGAGATTTTTGCGAAGGAAGGTCTTCCCAGGGAGGAAGAGTCTTGTTGAGCTTGAGGTGGTGGGGCGACATCAAGCTGACATATCTGCCAAGGCTTCTGGGTAGTTCTGTGTGAGTGGGACCAGTGGACTCAATAGGCAGGAGGGGTCACTACTTTGATGTTTGCAGAGAACGACAGTGTGTTGTCCACGGTCACATCAAGGATCTTTGCACTCTGGGAGGGCAACACTGTGGAGTTGTCAACTGTGACCGAGAGATTTTTGCGAAGGAAGGTCTTCCCAGGGAGGAAGAGTCTTGTTGAGCTTGAGGTGGTGGGGCGACATCCAAGCTGACATATCTGCCAAGGCTTCTGGGTAGTTCTGTGTGAGTGGGACCAGTGGACTCAATAGGCAGGAGGGGTCACTACTTTGATGTTTGCAGAGAACGACAGTGTGTTGTCCACGGTCACATCAAGGTTCTTTGCACTCTGGGAGGGCAACACTGTGGAGTTGTCAACTGTGACCGAGAGATTTTTGCGAAGGAAGGTCTTCCCAGGGAGGAAGAGTCTTGTTGAGCTTGAGGTGGTGGGGCGACATCCAAGCTGACATATCTGCCAAGGCTTCTGGGTAGTTCTGTGTGAGTGGGACCAGTGGACTCAATAGGCTGAGTGCACGAGGAACAGATGTCATCAACCATCCACGTCTCAATTGTCTCAAACCTTAAAAAT
>NW_027012207.1:0-20317 GCF_036934945.1 Oncorhynchus masou masou
AGAGCACTAGGGAAGAGCAGTAGAGCACTAGGGAAGAGCAGTAGAGCACTAGGGAAGAGTGCTAGACTAGAGTAGTAGAGCACTAGAGTAGAGCACTAGAGTAGTAGAGCACTAGGGCAGAGCAGTAGAGCACTAGGGCAGAGCAGTAGAGTACTATAGTAGAGCACTGCAGTAGAGCACTAGAGCAGAGTAGTAGAGCACTAGGGCAGAGTAGTAGAGCACTAGGGCAGAGTAGTAGAGCACTAGGGCAGAGTAGTAGAGCACTAGGGCAGAGCAGTAGAGCACTAGGGCAGAGCAGTAGAGCACTAGGGCAGAGCAGTAGAGTAGTAGAGCACTAGAATAGAGCAGCAGAGCACTAGAGTAGAGCAGTAGAGCACTAGAGTAGTAGAGCACTAGGGCAGAGCAATAGAGCAGTAGAGCACTAGGGCAGAGCAGGTAGAGCACTAGGGCAGAGCGCTAGACTAGAGTAGTAGAGCACTAGACTAGAGGAGTAGAGCACTAGGGCAGAGCCGTAGAGCACTAGAGTAGTAGAGCACTAGGGCAGAGCAGTAGAGCACTAGGGCAGAGCAGTAGAGCACGAGTGGAGCAGTAGAGCACTAGAGTAGAGTAGTAGAGCACTAGATTAGAGCACTAGAGTAGAGTAGTAGAGCACTAGAGTAGAGTAGGAGAGCACTAGAGTAGAGCACTAGAGTCGAGTAGTGGAGTAGTAGAGCACTAGAGTGGAGCAGTAGAGCACTAGAGTAGAGCACTAGACTATAGTAGAGCACTAGAGTAGAGCAGTAGAGCACTAGGGCAGAGCAGTAGAGCATTAAGGCAGAGCGCTAAAGTAGATCACTAGACTAGAGGAGTAGAGCACTAGGGCAGAGCAGTAGAGCACTAGACTAGAGTAGTAGAGCACTAGAGTAGTAGAGCACTAGAGTAGAGCAGTAGAGCACTAGAGTAGTAGAGCACTAGGCCAGAGCATTAGAGCACTAGAGTCGAGTAGTAGAGCACTAGAGTGGAGTAGTAGAGCACTAGAGTAGAGCAGTAGAGCACTAGGGCAGAGCAGTAGAGCACTAGAGTAGAGTAGTAGAGCACTAGAGTAGAACATTAGGGCAGAGCGCTAAAGTAGATCACTAGACTAGAGGAGTAGAGCACTAGGGCAGAGCAGTAGAGCACTAGAGTAGAGTAGTAGAGCACTAGAGTAGTAGAGCACTAGTGTAGAGCAGTAGAGCACTAGAGTAGTGGAGCACTAGGGCAGAGCATTAGAGCACTAGAGTGGAGTAGTAGAGCACTAGAGTCGAGCACTAGAGTAGAGTCGAGTAGTAGAGCACTAGGGCAGAGCAGTAGCGCACTAGGGCAGAGCACTAAAGTAGAGCACTAGACTAGAGCAGTAGAGCACTAGACTAGAGCAGTAGAGCACTAGACTAGAGCAGTAGAGCACTAGGGCAGAGCAGCAGAGCACTAGAGTAGTAGAACACTAGAGTAGTAGAACACTAGAGTAGTAGAACACTAGAGTAGTAGAACACTAGAGTAGTAGAACACTAGAGTAGTAGAACACTAGAGTAGTAGAGCACTAGCGTAGGAGAGCACTAGGGCAGAGCACGAGAGTAGTAGAGCATTGCAGTAGAGCACATGACTACTTTTTTCATGCTCTTTCTCTCTCCCTCTTCCCTCTCCCTGCAGGAGTAGATTTTAAGATCAAGACGGTGGAGCTGAGAGGGAAGAAGATCAGGTTGCAAATCTGGTGAGTCAAAAGGAACAGGAAGTCATCATCAATCAGTCTCTTTAATAACTTCCTGGTTCATTTCCTCTGTCTCACTTATTCTGTTTCACTACCTCACACAGACTGATTTATTGCACAGTAGTGTACTGGACTGTACCCATTAATCTGGGCTCCACCACTGTCAGTCAGCCTCCATGTAACCCTGCTCTACCTAGGGTACAGCAAATCAAATTAAATCAAATTTGATTTATTAGTCACATGTGCAGAATACAGTGAAATGCTGACTTATGAGCCCTAACCAACAATGCAGTTTAAAAACAATATGGATAAGAATAAAGAAATAAAGTAACAAACAATTAAAGAGCAGCAGCCAAATAACATGCAGAGCCACCAGAAATTTGGGTACAGAGTCAATGTGGAGGTTATATACAGGGGTACTGGTACAGAGTGACACTGGAGACTATATGCAGGATGTTACGGTACAGAGTCAATGCAGAAGGCTACAGGTGCGGTGCAGAGTCAATGTGCAGGCTATATACAGGGTACATTTGCAAATTAATAATAATTTCTCTGGGGAATTTGTTACAAAATCAATGTGCAGGGGCACCGGTTAGTTGAGGTAGTATGTACATGTAGGTAGAGTTATTAAAGTGACTATGCATAGATGACAACTGAGAGTAGCAGCGGTGTGAGAGAGGGAGGGCAATGCAAATGCAAATTAGGTAGTCATTTGGAAAGCCTTCCCTACCGCCTGTATCGGGAATTTTCAGGGTCCGACACCCCTGGTAAGGAGGTCCTGGATGGCAAGAAGCTTGGCCCCAGTGATGTCTGGGCCGTACGCACTACCCTCTGTGTGCCTTGCGGTCGGAGGCTGAGCAGTTGCCATACCAGGCGGTGATGAGACGAGTCAGATGCTCTCGATGGTGCAGCTGTAGAACCTTTTGAGGATCTGAGGACCCATGACAAATGTTTTCAGTCTCCTGAGGGGAATAGGCTTTGTCGTGCCCTCTTCACAACTGTCTTGGTGTGTTTGGATCATGTTAGTTTGTTGGTGATGTGGACACCAAGGAACTTGAAGCTCTTAACCTGCTCCACTACAGCCCTGTCGATGAGAATGGGGTGTGCTTGGTCCTCTTTTTCCTGTAGTCCACAATCCTCTCCTTTGTCTTGATCATGTTGAGGGAGAGGTTGTTATTCTGGCACCTCACGGCCAGGTCTCTGACCTCCTCCCTATAGGCTGTGATCAGTTGTAGAGTAGAGGTTGACCGATTAATTGGAATGGCCGATTTCAAGTTTTCATGACAATTGGAAATTGGTATTTTTGGACACCAATTTGATTGAAAAAAAATAATATATATATATATATTTTTAAAACACCTTTCTTTAACTAGGCAAGTCAGTTAAGAACACAGTCTTATTTTCAATGATGGTCTCGGAACAGTATATATTTTTAAACCTGCATATTTAGCTAAAATAAATCCAGGTTAAAAAGGCAATATTAACCAGGTGAAATTGTGTCACTTCTCTTGCGTTCATTGCACGCAGAGTCAGTGTATATGCAACAGTTTGGGCCGCCTAATTTGCCAGAATGTTACGTAATTATGACATAACATTGAAGGTTGTGCAATGTAACAGGATTATTTAGACTAATGGATGCCACCCTTAGATAAAATGCGGAACGGTTCCGTATTTCACTGAAATAATAAACGATGTTTTTCGAGATGATAGTTTCCGTGATACGACCATATTAATGACTAAAGGCCCGTATTTCTGTGTGTTATTATGTTATAATTAAGTCTATGATTTGATAGAGCAGTCTGAAGCGGTGGTAGGCAGCAGCAGGCTCATAAGCATTCATTCAAACAGCACTTTCGTGCGTTTGCCAGCAGCTCTTCGTTGTGCGTCAAGCATTGTGCTGTTTATGACTTCAAGCCTATCAATTCCCGAGATTAGGCTGGTGTAACCGATGTAAAATGGCTAGCTAGTTAGCGGGGTGCGCTAAAAGCGTTTCAACGTCCTCAGCTCTGAGACTTGGAGTAGTTGTTCCCCTTGCTCTGCATGGGTAACGCTGTTCGAGGTGGCTGTTGTCGATGTGTTCCTGGTTCGAGCCCAGGTAGGGGTGAGAGAGGGATGGAAACTATACTGTTACACTGGCAATACTAAAGTGCCTATAAGAACATCCAATTGTCAAAGGTTAATGAAATACAAATGGTATAGAGAGAAATAATCCTATAATTCCTATACCAACTTCAACCTAAAACTTCTTACCTGGGAATATTGAAGACTCATGTTTAAAGGAACCACCAGCTTTCATATGTTCTGAGCAAGGAACTTAAACGTTAGCTTTCTTACATGGCACATATTGCACTTTTACTTTCTTCTCCAACACTTTGTTTTTGCATTATTTAAACCAAATTGAACATGTTTCATTATTTATTTGAGGCTAAATTGATTTTATTGATGTATTATATTAAGTTAAAATAATTGTTCATTCAGTATTGTTGTAGTTGTCATTATTATAAATACATTTAAAAAATTGTCAGATTAATCGGTATCAGGTTTTTTGGTCTTCCAATAATCGGTATCGGCGTTGAAAAATCATAATCGGTCGACCTCTAGTGTAGAGTCGTGCCTGGCCGTGCAGTCATGAGTGAACAGGGAGTACAGGAGTGGACTGAGCACGCACCCCTGAGGGGCCCCTGTGTTGAGGATCAGCGTGGTGGATGTGTTGTTACCTACCCTCACCACCTGGGGGCAGCCCGTCAGTAAGTCCAGGATCCAGTTGCAGAGGGAGGTGTTTAGTCCCAGGGTCCTTAGTTTAGTGATGAGCTTTGAGGGCACAATGGTGTTGAACGCTGAGCTGTAGTCAATAAACATCATTCTCACATAGGTGTTTCTTTTGTGGAGTGTGGAGTGCAATAGAGATTGCATCATCTGTGGATCTGTTGGGGCGGTATGCAAATTGGGGTGCGTCTAGGGTTTCTGGGATTGTCGTGTTGATGTGAGCCATGAAGGCCTTTCAAAGCACTTCATGGCTACTGATGTGAGTTCTATGGGTCGCTAGTCATTTAGGCAGGTTACCTTAGAGTTCCTGGCTACAGGGACTATGGTGGTCTGCTTGAAACATGTTGGTATTACAGACTCGGACAGGGAGAGGTTGGAAATGTCAGTGAAGACACTTGCCAGTTGGTCAGTGCATGCTCGCAGTACACGTCCTGGTAATCTGTTTTGCCCTGCAGCCTTGTGAATGTTGACCTGTCTAAAGGTCTTACTCACATCGGCTGCGGAGAGCATGATCACACAGTTATCCGGAACAGCTGGGGCTCTCATGCATCTTTCAGTGTTTTTTGCCTCGAAGCGAGCATAGAAGTAGTTTAGCTCGTCTGGTAGGCTCGTGTCACTGGGCAGCTCTTGGCTGTGCTTCCCTTTGTAGTCTGTAATAGTTTGCAGGCCCTGCTTCAGCCGACGAGCATCACAGCCGGTGTAGTATGATTCGATCTTTGTCCTGAATTGACGCTTTGCCTGTTTGATGGTTCTTCAGAGGGCATAGCGGGATTTCTTATAAGCTTCCGGGTTAGAGTCCCGTTCCTTGAAAGCGGCAGCTCTACTATTTAGCTCAGTGCGGATGTTGCCTGTAATCCATGGCTTCTGGTTGGGATATGTACGTACTAATAATAATAATAACAGGGTAAGCCTATAGACCCAAGCCACTAATAATAACATCAAGGCAAGCCTATAGACCCAAGCCACTAATAATAACAACAAGGCAAGCCTATAGACCCAAGCCACTAATAATAACAACAAGGCAAGCCTATAGATACACTTTCCTACTCGTTCATTACTGCTGCAGTGCCTTTTGTAGTGCTGAGTGGAAATAGGAAGAACGTACATTTTACGTCTTATAGAAGTGTTGACAGTGCTGAGTGTAGGTCGTCATTGTAAATAAGAATGTGTTCTTATTGACTGACTTGCCTAATTTAAATAAAGGTAACAACAACAAAAAAACATTGTACAAGACACACTCAGTCTGGACAGATGGTCTGGAAAACCTAACAAATGGATCCAGTCTGTGATATGTCCTGTCTCTATCTAATAGATCCTGTCTGTGTTGTGTCCTGTCTCTAATGGATCCAGTCTGTGATGTGTTCTGTCTCTAATGGATCCAGTCTGATATGTGTTCTGTCTCTAATGGATCCAGTCTGATGTGTGATGTGTTCTGTCTCTAATGGATCCAGTCTGTGATGTGTTCTGTCTCTAATGGATCCAGTCTGATATGTGATGTGTTCTGTCTCTAATAGATCCAGTCTGATATGTGATGTGTTCTGTCTCTAATGGATCCAGTCTGTGATGTGTCCTGTCTCTAATGGATCCAGTATGTGATGTGTTCTGTCTCTAATGGATCCAGTCTGTGATGTGTTCTGTCTCTAATGGATCCAGTCTGATATGTGATGTGTCCTGTCTCTAATGGATCCAGTCTGATATGTGATGTGTCCTGTCTCTAATGGATCCAGTCTGTGATGTGTTCTGTCTCTAATGGATCCAGTCTGTGATGTGTCCTGTCTCTAATGGATCCAGTCTGATATGTGATGTGTTCTGTCTCTAATGGATCCAGTCTGTGATGTGTTCTGTCTCTAATGGATCCAGTCTGTGTTGTGATGTGTTCTGTCTCTAATGGAT
Source organism: Oncorhynchus masou masou (assembly GCF_036934945.1). NCBI lineage: Eukaryota > Metazoa > Chordata > Actinopteri > Salmoniformes > Salmonidae > Oncorhynchus > Oncorhynchus masou. The sequence continues at coordinate 6,383 of NW_027012207.1, forward strand.
CCAGTCTGATATGTGATGTGTTCTGTCTCTAATGGATCCAGTCTGATATGTGATGTGTTCTGTCTCTAATGGATCCAGTCTGTGATGTGTTCTGTCTCTAATGGATCCAGTCTGATATTTGATGTGTTCTGTCTCTAATGGATCCAGTCTGATATTTGATGTGTTCTGTCTCTAATGGATCCAGTCTGTGATGTGTCCTGTCTCTAATGGATCCAGTCTGTGATGTGTCCTGTCTCTAATGGATCCAGTCTGATATGTGTCCTGTCTCTATCTAATAGATCCAGTCTGTGTTGTGATGTGTTCTGTCTCTAATAGATCCAGTCTGTGTTGTGATGTGTTCTGTCTCTAATGGATCCAGTCTGATATGTGATGTGTTCTGTCTCTAATAGATCCAGTCTGTGTTGTGATGTGTTCTGTCTCTAATGGATCCAGTCTGTGTTGTGATGTGTTCTGTCTCTAATGGATCCAGTCTGATATGTGATGTGTTCTGTCTCTAATAGATCCAGTCTGATATGTGATGTGTTCTGTCTCTAATAGATCCAGTCTGTGATGTGTTCTGTCTCTAATGGATCCAGTCTGATATGTGATGTGTTCTGTCTCTAATGGATCCAGTCTGTGATGTGTTCTGTCTCTAATGGATCCAGTCTGATATTTGATGTGTTCTGTCTCTAATGGATCCAGTCTGATATTTGATGTGTTCTGTCTCTAATGGATCCAGTCTGTGATGTGTCCTGTCTCTAATGGATCCAGTCTGATATGTGATGTGTTCTGTCTCTAATGGATCCAGTCTGTGATGTGTTCTGTCTCTAATGGATCCAGTCTGTGATGTGTTCTGTCTCTAATGGATCCAGTCTGATATGTGATGTGTCCTGTCTCTAATGGATCCAGTATGTGATGTGTTCTGTCTCTAATGGATCCAGTCTGTGATGTGTTCTGTCTCTAATGGATCCAGTCTGATATGTGATGTGTTCTGTCTCTAATGGATCCAGTATGTGATGTGTTCTGTCTCTAATGGATCCAGTCTGATATGTGATGTGTTCTGTCTCTAATGGATCCAGTCTGTGATGTGTTCTGTCTCTAATAGATCCAGTCTGATATGTGATGTGTTCTGTCTCTAATAGATCCAGTCTGTGATGTGTTCTGTCTCTAATGGATCCAGTCTGATATGTGATGTGTTCTGTCTCTAATGGATCCAGTCTGTGATGTGTTCTGTCTCTAATGGATCCAGTCTGATATTTGATGTGTTCTGTCTCTAATGGATCCAGTCTGATATTTGATGTGTTCTGTCTCTAATGGATCCAGTCTGTGATGTGTCCTGTCTCTAATGGATCCAGTCTGATATGTGATGTGTTCTGTCTCTAATGGATCCAGTCTGTGATGTGTTCTGTCTCTAATGGATCCAGTCTGTGATGTGTTCTGTCTCTAATGGATCCAGTCTGATATGTGATGTGTCCTGTCTCTAATGGATCCAGTATGTGATGTGTTCTGTCTCTAATGGATCCAGTCTGTGATGTGTTCTGTCTCTAATGGATCCAGTCTGATATGTGATGTGTTCTGTCTCTAATGGATCCAGTCATGTGATGTGTTCTGTCTCTAATGGATCCAGTCTGTGATGTGTTCTGTCTCTAATGGATCCAGTCTGATATGTGATGTGTTCTGTCTCTAATGGATCCAGTATGTGATGTGTTCTGTCTCTAATGGATCCAGTCTGTGATGTGTTCTGTCTCTAATGGATCCAGTCTGATATGTGATGTGTTCTGTCTCTAATGGATCCAGTATGTGATGTGTTCTGTCTCTAATGGATCCAGTCTGTGATGTGTTCTGTCTCTAATGGATCCAGTCTGATATGTGATGTGTTCTGTCTCTAATGGATCCAGTCTGTGATGTGTTCTGTCTCTAATGGATCCAGTCTGATATGTGATGTGTCCTGTCTCTAATGGATCCAGTCTGTGATGTGTTCTGTCTCTAATGGATCCAGTCTGATATGTGATGTGTTCTGTCTCTAATGGATCCAGTCTGATATGTGATGTGTTCTGTCTCTAATGGATCCAGTCTGATGTGTGATGTGTTCTGTCTCTAATAGATCCAGTCTGTGATGTGTTCTGTCTATAATGGATCCAGTCTGATATGTGATGTGTCCTGTCTCTAATGGATCCAGTATGTGATGTGTTCTGTCTCTAATGGATCCAGTATGTGATGTGTTCTGTCTCTAATGGATCCAGTCTGATATGTGATGTGTTCTGTCTCTAATGGATCCAGTCTGATATGTGATGTGTTCTGTCTCTAATGGATCCAGTCTGATATGTGATGTGTTCTGTCTCTAATGGATCCAGTCTGTGTTGTGATGTGTTCTGTCTCTAATGGATCCAGTCTGATATGTGATGTGTTCTGTCTCTAATGGATCCAGTCTGATATGTGATGTGTCCTGTCTCTAATGGATCCAGTCTGTGATGTGTCCTGTCTCTAATGGATCCAGTCTGTGTTGTGTTCTGTCTCTAATGGATCCAGTCTGATATGTGATGTGTTCTGTCTCTAATGGACCCAGTCTGATGTGTGATGTGTTCTGTCTCTAATGGATCCAGTCTGTGATGTGTTCTGTCTCTAATGGATCCAGTCTGATATGTGATGTGTTCTGTCTCTAATGGATCCAGTCTGATGTGTGATGTGTTCTGTCTCTAATGGATCCAGTCTGTGATGTGTTCTGTCTCTAATGGATCCAGTCTGATATGTGATGTGTTCTGTCTCTAATGGATCCAGTCTGATATGTGATGTGTTCTGTCTCTAATGGATCCAGTCTGTGATGTGTTCTGTCTCTAATGGATCCAGTCTGATATGTGATGTGTCCTGTCTCTAATGGATCCAGTCTGATATGTGATGTGTTGTGTCTCTAATGGATCCAGTCTGATATGTGATGTGTTCTGTCTCTAATGGATCCAGTCTGATATGTGATGTGTCCTGTCTCTAATGGATCCAGTCTGTGATGTGTTCTGTCTCTAATGGATCCAGTCTGATATTTGATGTGTCCTGTACCTCCAGGGATACAGCTGGTCAGGAGAGGTTCAACAGTATAACCTCCGCCTACTACCGTGGGGCCAAAGGGATAGTACTGGTCTATGACATCACCAAGCAGGAAACCTTCGACGACCTTCCCAAGTGGATGAAGATGATCGACAAGGTCAGACTAAAAACTCTTGGAACAGCTTTTGATAGCTTGGTTGGTTTTCAGAGAGTGAGTTTTAGAATCCCAATGTAGTAGAGTAGTACCCCCCCATCCCGCCTCGACCCTGGTCTTCCAGTACCCCCCACCCCCTCAACCCTGGTCTTCCAGTACCCCCCCCCCACCAACCCCCTCAACCCTGGTCTTCCAGTACCCCCCCCCCCCACCCACCCTCAACCCTGGTCTTCCAGTACCCCACCCCCCCCACCCCCAAACCTGGTCCTCCAGTAACCCCCCTCAACCCTGGTCTTCCAGTACCCCACCCCACCCCCCAAACCAGGTCCTCCAGTAACCCCCCCTCAACCCTGGGCTTCCAGTAACCCCCCCCCATACCCTGGTCCTCCAGTAACCCCCCTCAACCCTGGTCTTCCAGTAAACCCCCCCCGACCCTTGTCCTCCAGTAACCCCCCTCGACCCTGGTCTTCCAGTAACCCCCTTCCCCCTTGGTCCTCCAGTAACCCCCCCACCCCCTCAATCCTGGTCTTCCAGTAAACCCCCCACTCGACCCTGGTCCTCCAGTAACCCCCCTCGACCCTGGTCTTCCAGTGACCCCCCAACCCTGGTCCTCCAGTAACTTTTTAGAGCACATACTAGTGCACTAATCTCTCCTCTTTCATTGGTCAGTATGCTTCAGAGGAGGCAGAGCTGCTGCTAGTGGGGAACAAGCTGGACTGTGAGACAGACCGCATCGTCACTAAACAGACTGCCGAGAGGGTGAGTTACACACTGATCTAGGATCAGATAACCGCCGTTATCCTCAGATCATTAAGGGAGAAATATATAAATGAGGTCAGAGTTCCGTCTCTCCGCTTCACAGCTCTGTACTGGTTGCTGACAGGCCGGTTTGAACTTTGAACTGCACGCGAAGCGACATAAAGAAGTCGACCCCATCCCGCCCATTCATTGGGGTAGCTTTGTTGTTTTCTGAGTGAGGAAATGCTGTAAGTCAGAGGAGTCAATATGTTCTGAAGAGAGACGTTGAGGACCAGAATGCACTCCGTTCTATTCTCCTGGAAATTACAATCTGTCTGAAGTCGTCTTGAAAGCCTAACACTGTAAGTTTGTATTTTATAACAGCTAGCCCACCTATTAGATTGCGATTTATAATGGATCGTTTTTAGGATTGTGTTAATCAGCAGCAGTAGTTGTGTGATGGTGGGGATATGGGGCTGTGTTCCAAACAAAACAAATGACAAATGTCCTTGACTTCAATTCCTCAACGACACAGCTAGGAGAGCTACAAAAACACCTTTTATAGTTGGAGGATCCGTCCTTGAGTCATAAAACTGCATTGAAATGACTTGAAATGACTCACAGAAAGAGAGTCGTGTGTCGACTTTGAGATTCCAGTCAGTCCTTTCTCTCAAACCCTTGTCGTCATTTTTGTTTTGTTTTTATATTTCACCCACCCCACATTGTCCAGGAATATTCTTATGTTACTGAATGTATCAGAGTATATTCAGATGTCGTTATTAATAAATGCTGTGAAAAGTTCCAGCAAATGTAACATTCACATCAACAGTGTGATGTTTGGATTCAGTCTGGTCAGGTGAACTGTTGAGTCCTCACCTTTTGGTCTAATTATTTCCCCATTTATCTCAAACTGTTCTCTTTCAATTGCTACAATTGTTATGCATTTGCTTTTATAGTTGTTCTGTTAGAAATGTTTCAATTTTAGCCCTATCCAGATAGGCCAATTCCACGAGTGTAAAGGGTAAATTCCGCTCTAGATTAAACATTTACATTTAAGTCATTTAGCAGACGCTCTTATCCAGAGCGACTTACAAATTGGTGAATTCACCTTCTGACCTCCAGTGGAACAGCCACTTTACAATAGTGCATCTAAATCATTTAAGGGGGGGTGAGAAGGATTACTTATCCTATCCTAGGTATTCCTTGAAGAGGTGGGGTTTCAGGTGTCTCCGGAAGGTGGTGATTGACTCCGCTGTCCTGGCGTAGTCAATCACCACCTTCCGGAGACACCTGAAACCCCACCTCTTCAAGGAATACCTAGGATAGGATAAGTAATCCTTCTCACCCCCCTAAATGATTTAAACACAGACGTCGCTCCTGTTACAATTGCTCACCTCATCAATGCACAATGTAAATGTCACTGCTTCCTTCACATTCCTCTGAAGATCCACTGAAGAATCTGACAGTTAAGGAAAAACCTTGAGTTGTACATTACCCAGAGTTCTGAGTGCTTTAAAATTTGATCAGGAGCCTCCCAAGTGGCACAGAGGTCTAAGGTACTGTGTCGCAGTGCTTGAGGCATCACTACAGACCCGGGTTCAATCCCAGGCTGTGTCCACAGCTGGCCGTGACCGATGAGGCGGCGCACAATTGGCCCAGCGTCGTCCGGGTTAGGGGAGGGTTTGGCCGGCCATGATTTCCTTGTCCCATCATGCCTTAGTGACTACTTTAAGGCGGGCCGGGCGCATAGTCGACATAGTCGCCAGCTGGACGGTGTTTCCTCCGACACATTGGTGCGGCTGGCTTCCGAGCGGTGTGTTAAGTAGCAGTGAGGCTTGGCAGGGTCGTGTTTCGGAGGACGCATGGCTCTCAACTTTCGCCTCTCCCGAGTCCGTACACGGAGTTGCAGCGATGGGACAAGACTGTAACTACCAATTTGATATAACGAAATTGGGGAGAAAAAAAGGGCTAAATTATAATCTTGCCTTATACCCCGGGAAACAACACTACAGAAGTTCCATTTCTCTCCACAGTTTGTCTCCAGGATATCTGGGATGCGTTTCTGCGAGGCTAGTGCCAAGGATAACTTTAACGTGGAGGAGTGCTTTCTGAAACTAGTGGACGACATTCTAGCAAAGGTGAGTAGTTACCTCACTGTGCTCTTGTTGTCTCTGCTATAACTAAAAATATATATTTTATTATTTTCTATGTAATGATTTTTTTTTCAGTATTAGTTTCCTGTTACTGTACGTATATTATTAAGTGATAATAGTCTTCAATGTGTTTTATAGTATTGTGATTAGTCATTTTTGTTTGCCACACCAACTGCTGCTTTAAGCATTGACTCAGACAAGGAAGGATGTCATTGAACCCTATTTTCTATTCTTTGTGATCAGGTGTGTACCTATTAACTACTTCTTCTTCCTGTCTATGTCCTGTCTACTTCCTGTCTACTTCCTGGCTACTTCCTGTCTTCTTCCTGTCTCACCAAATGCCTATGGAGTATTTCCTAAAATGTTTTCCTATAATTCCCAATATTGTCTTGTGTGTTACTGTAGCCTGTATAACATGTAGCTGTAGCCTGTATAACATGTAGCTGTAGCCTGTAATAACATGTAGCTGTAGCCTGTATAACATGTAGCTGTAGCCTGTATAACATGTAGCCTGTATAACATGTAGCTGTAGCCTGTATAACATGTAGCTGTAGCCTGTAATAACATGTAGCCTGTAATAACATGTAGCTGTAGCCTGTAATAACATGTAGCTGTAGCCTGTAATAACATGTAGCTGTAGCCTGTATAACATGTAGCTGTAGCCTGTATAACATATAGCTGTAGCCTGTATAACATGTAGCTGTAGCCTGTAATAACATGTAGCCTGTAATAACATGTAGCTGTAGCCTGTAATAACATGTAGCTGTAGCCTGTAATAACATGTAGCTGTAGCCTGTATAACATGTAGCTGTAGCCTGTATAACATATAGCTGTAGCCTGTATAACATGTAGCTGTAGCCTGTATAACATGTAGCTGTAGCCTGTATAACATGTAGCTGTAGCCTGTATAACATGTAGCTGTAGCCTGTATAACATGTAGCTGTAGCCTGTAATAACATGTAGCTGTAGCCTGTATAACATGTAGCTGTAGCCTGTAATAACATGTAGCTGTAGCCTGTATAACATGTAGCTGTAGCCTGTATAACATATAGCTGTAGCCTGTAATAAAGACATTCTGTTTCTACTGTCTGTTAACTTCCTGTTCTGTCTTCCTGTCTCATCAGATGCCTCTGGAGATTCCCAGTAGGGAGCTTTCCAACAGTATCCTGTCTCTGCAGCCTGAACCAGACGTTCCCCCTGAGCTCAACCCGCCACGCATGCGCTGTTGCTGAGACCCCCTTCCACCTCCACCATCCACCCTGCTGAGACCCCCTAACCCCTTCCACCTCCACCATCCTCCCTGCTGAGACCCCCCTACCCCTTCCACCTCCACCATCCTCCCTGCTGAGACCCCCCTACCCCTTCCACCTCCACCATCCACCCTGCTGAGACCCCCCTACCCCTTCCACCTCCACCATCCTCCCTGCTGAGACCCCCTACCCCTTCCACCTCCACCATCCTCCCTGCTGAGACCCCCCTACCCCTTCCACCTCCACCATCCTCCCTGCTGAGACCCCCCTACCCCTTCCACCTCCACCATCCTCCCTGCTGAGACCCCCTACCCCTTCCACCTCCACCATCCTCCCTGCTGAGACCCCCTACCCCTTCCACCTCCACCATCCTCCCTGCTGAGACCCCCCTTCCACCTCCACCATCCACCCTGCTGAGACCCCCCTACCCCTTCCACCTCCACCATCCTCCCTGCTGAGACCCCCCTACCCCTTCCACCTCCACCATCCTCCCTGCTGAGACCCCCCTTCCACCTCCACCATCCACCCTGCTGAGACCCCCCTACCCCTTCCACCTCCCACCATCCTCCCTGCTGAGACCCCCCTACCACTTCCACCTCCACCATCCTCCCTGCTGAGACCCCCCTACCCCTTCCACCTCCACCATCCTCCCTGCTGAGACCCCCCTACCCCTTCCACCTCCACCATCCACCCTGCTGAGACCCCCTACCCCTTCCACCTCCACCATCCTCCCTGCTGAGACACCCTACCCCTTCTACCTCCACCATCCTCCCTGCTGAGACCCCCTACCCTTCCACCTCCACCATCCTCCCTGCTGAGACCCCCCTACCCCTTCCACCTCCACCATCCTCCCTGCTGAGACCCCCTACCCCTTCCACCTCCACCATCCTCCCTGCTGAGACCCCCCTACCCCTTCCACCTCCACCATCCTCCATCCACCCTGCTGAGACCCCCTTCTACCTCCACCATCCTCCCTGCTGAGACCCCCCTACCCCTTCCACCTCCACCATCCTCCCTGCTGAGACCCCCCTACCCCTTCCACCTCCACCATCCTCCCTGCTGAGACCCCCTATCCCCTTCCACCTCCACCATCCTCCCTGCTGAGACCCCCTACCCCTTCCACCTCCACCATCCTCCCTGCTGAGACCCCCCTTCCACCTCCACCATCCTCCCTGCTGAGACCCCCCTACCACTTCCACCTCCACCATCCTCCCTGCTGAGACCCCCCTACCCCTTCCACCATCCTCCATCCACCCTGCTGAGACGCCCTACCCCTTCTGGCCACCAGAGGGCAGCAGAACCAAGCAGCAGTCTGGAAGCCTCCCAAATTGCACTATTCTCTTCATAGTGCACTTTTGACCAGTCTTTCTAGGGGACAGGCTGTCATTTGGGACGTAGGCTCAGGTGTTCCTGCTTGGACACACCTGCTCTGATAGACGTCCTCCCAGTTCTACTTCTGGGGCTGTATGATATGACACACACACACTAACCAATACAGAGACCTTGTTAAGACACACACACGTACAGTATACACCTGTACACACACACCTGTACACACACACACACATACAGTATACACCTGTACACACACACACACACACACACACACTATACACCTGTACACACTCACATACAGTATACACCACCTGTACACACACACACACACACACACCTGTACTACACACACACACAGTACACACACACACACAGTATACACCTGTACACACACCTGCCCCAGACTACTTCATCCCGGGGCCCGCTTGGCTAGCTGTGCCTTGCAGCCAGGTGCATCCAAGTTAGAGAGAGAGAGAGAACCCTATGGTAGCCACTGCACGATGCAAACACACACACACACACACACACACATTCACATGGAGACAACTAGAGAAAAGAAACGTGACTGAGGGAGTGAAGCTCCTTGTTCCTCCTCCTATGTAGACCTGTAAGGACTCTGTATCTCTACTGTACAACATGGAAAAGGGACACGTGTCATATTGCACAAGTATTTCTTTAGGTACATTTTGATGGAAATGTATTTTTGTACATAGTTTAATATAGACAGTTTTTTTTAATGCTAAATTATCACGTAGTAACTCTAATTAGGTTTAAAAAAAAATACAAGTAGACACGGTAGTTAGTGTAGAATCAGATGTACAGTACCAGTCAAAATGTTGGACAAACCTACTCATTCAAGGGTTTTTCTTTATTTAAAAAAGAATCTATATTTTCTACATTGTAGACTAATTGTGAAGACATCAAAACTATGAAATAACACATATGGAATCATGTAGTAACCACAAAAAGTGTTAAACAAATCAAAATATATTTTCTATTTTCTATTCTTCAAAGTAGCCACCCTTTGCATACTCTTGGCATTCTCTCAACCAGCTTCACCTGGAATGCTTTTCCAACAGTCTTGAAGGAGGTCTCACATATTTCCCAGTTCCCAGCACTTGTTGGCTTCTTTTCCTTCGCTCTGCAGTCCAACTCGTCCCAAACCATCTCATTTGGGTTGAGGTCAGGTGACTGGAAGCCAAGTCATCTGAGGCAGCACTCCATCACTCTCCTTCTTGGTCAAATAGCCCTTACACAGCCTGGAGGTGTGTTGGGTCATTGTCCTGTTGAAAAATAAATTATAGTCCCACTAAGAGCAAACCAGATGGGATGGCGGCGTATTGCTGCAGAATGCTGTGGTAGCCATGCTAGTTGTGTGCCTTGAATTCTAAATAAATCACTGACAGTGTCTCCAGCAAAGCACCATTACACCTCCTCCATGCTTCACGGTAGGAACCGCACATGCGGAGATCATCCGTTCACTTACTCTGCGTCTCACCAAAGAACCAAAGATCTCGAATTTGGACTCATCAGACCAAAGGACATTGTTTATTGGCCCACACAAGTCTCTTCTTATTGGTGTTCTTTAGTAGTGGTTTCTTTGCAGCAATTTGGAGGCCTGATTCACACAGTCTCCTCTGAACAGTTGATGTTGAGATGTGTCTGTTACTTGAACTCTCTGAAACATTTATTTTGGCTGCAATTTCTGAGGCTGGTACCTCTAATGAACTTATCAAATCAAATTGATTTATATAGCCCTTCGTACATCAGCTGATATCTCTAAGTGCTGTACAGAAACCCAGCAGCCTAAAACCTCAAACAGCAAGCAATGCAGGTGTAGAAGCACGGTGGCTAGGAAAAACTCCCTAGAAAGGCCAAAACCTAGGAAGAAACCTAGAGAGGAACCAGGCTATGTGGGGTGGCCAGTCCTCTTCTGGCTGTGCCGGGTGGAGATTATAACAGAACATGGCCAAGATGTTCAAATGTTCATAAATGACCAGCATGGTCCAATAATAATAAGGCAGAACAGTTGAGCAGCAGAGGTAACTCTGGGTCTTCCTTTCCTGTGGTGGTCCTCATTAGACAGTTTCATCCTAGCGCTTGATGGTTTTTGCGACTGCACTTGAAGGAACTTTCAAAGTTCTTGAAATGTTCCGGATTGATTGGCTTAAAGTAATGATGGACTCATTTCTCTTTGCTTATTTGACATGTTCTTGCCATAATATGGACTTGGTCTTTTACCAAATAGGGCTATCTTCAGTATACCACCCCTACCTTGTCACAACACACCTGATTGGCTCAAACACAAAGGAAAGAAATTCTACAAATTAACTTTTTAACAAGGCACACCTGTTAATTGAAATGCATTCCAGGTGACTACCTCATGAAACTGGTTGAGAGAATGCCAGAAGAGGGTGTAACGCTGTCATCAAGACAAAGGGTGACTACTTTGAAGAATCTTAAATATAAATGTTTTTGGTTACTATATGATTCCATATGTGTTATTTCATAGTTTTGATGTCTTCACTATTATTCAATGTGGAAAATAGTAAAACTAAAGAAAACCCCTTGAATGATGAGGTGTGTCCAAACTTTTGACTGGTGCTGTATCTGTTGTCATTTTGGGGCTGGCGTCATGGATATTCAATCAGAAAACCGCCTAGCAGCCATTTTGTATTGGACAGGACCATCTGTGTCAGCAATTTCAATGTGTGTTTGTTTATTAACGGACAATAATTTTCAAATCGCCGATGTCGTGTTAATTAACAGTGCATTTGGAAAGTATTCAGACACCTTACCTTTTTCCACATTTTTTGTTAAAGTTACAGCCTTATTCCAAAATGGGATTAAATAAAATAATGTCCTCATCAATCTACACACAATACCCCATAATGACATCACAATAACCCATAATGACATCACAATACCCCATAATGACATCACAATACCCCATAATGACAAAAACAGAAATACCTTATTGACATAATTATTCAGACCCTTTGCTCTGAGACTCAACATTGAGCTCAGGTGCATCCTGTTTCCATTGATCGTCCTTGAGATGTTTCTACAACTTGATTGGAGTCCACCTGTGGTAAATTCAATTGATTGGACATGATTTGGAAAGGCACACACATGTCTATATAAGGTCTCACAGTTGACAGTGCACTTCAGAGCAAAAACCAAGCCATGAGGTTGAAGGAATTGTCCGTAGAGCTCTGAGACAGGATTGTGTCAAGGCACAGATCTCGGGAAGGGTACCAAAACATTTCTGCAGCATTGAAGGTCCCCAAGAAAACAGTGGCCTCCATCATTCTTAAATGGAAGAAGTTTGTAACCACCAAGACTTTCCCTAAAGCTGTCCGCCCGGCCAAACTGAACCATCGGGGGAGAAGGGCCTTGGTCGGGGAGGTGACCAAGAACCTGAAGTCACTCTGACAGAGCTCCAGAGTTCCTCTGTGGAGATGGAAGAACCTTCCAGAAGGACAACCATTTCTGCAGCCCTCCCCCAATCAGGCCTTTATGGTAGAGTGGCCAGACGGAAGCCACTCCTCAGTAAAAAGGCACATGACAGCCCGCTTGGAGTTTGCCAAAAGGCACCTAAAGGACTCTGCCCATGAGAAACAACATTCTCTGGTCTGATGAAACCAAGCATCACATCTGGAGGAAACCTGGCACCTTCCCTAAGGTGAAGCATCGTGGTGGCAACTAGTTAGGATCGAGGGAAAGATGAACGGAGAAAAGTACAGAGAGATCCTTGATGAAAACCTGCTCAAGACCTCAGACCGGGGGGCGCGAAGGTTCACCTTCGATCAGGACAATGACCCTAAGCACACAGCCAAGACAATGCAGGAGTGGCTTCGGGACAAGTCTATGAATGTCCTTGAGTAGCCCAGCCAGAGCCCAGACTTGAACCCAATCGAACATCTCTGGATAGACCTGAAAGTAGCTGTGCAGCGACGCTCCCCATCCAACCTGACAGAGCTTGAGAGGATCTGCAGAGAAGAATGGGAGAAACTCCCCAAATTCAGGTGTGCCAAGCTGGTAGCGTCATACCCAAGCAGACTGTAATCGCTTCCAAAGGTGCTTCAACAAAGTACTGAGTAAAGGGTCTGAATACTTCTGTAAATGTGATGTTTCAGTTTTATATTTTTTTATGAATTTGAAGAAAAAAAATCTAAACCTGTTTTTGCTTCATTGAATAACATTTTAGTACATTTTAGAGTAAGGCTTTAACGTAACCAAAAGTGAAGCGGTCTGAATTTTTTTCCCCGAATACACTTTGTGTTGCCTTACATTCATTATGAGTGGCTTGGATGGTTTACTGTTCCGTTTGTTTTCATTGTAGTGTTCTGCACTACAATCCACGATAGCTAGTTCAGGTCCTATGCCGAAGTGAGGCAAGGCAGGTTAAAATGGACACAGTATTAAACTAGTTAGCAGCACTAATAATGCCCAAATACCTTGTTTTCAGTGTTAACCCTTATCAGTGCCACTCCTGGGGTCACATTCATTAGTGCACACTATACCAAAAACGTTTTGCAACAACAACAAAAAAACATTTTCTCCCCCTAATTGGGTTAGTCCCCTATTTCAGTCTGTCAATTTCTATGAAGATATGAAGTGTCTATATAGTCAGTCTATATGAGGTGTCTATACAGTCAGTCTATATGAGGTGTCTATATAGTCAGTCTATATGAGGTGTCTATATAGTCAGTCTATATGAGATGTCTATATAGTCAGTCTATATGAGGTGTCTATATAGTCAGTCTATATAGTCAGTCTATATGAAGTGTCTATATAGTCAGTCTATATGAGGTGTCTATATAGTCAGTCTATATGAGGTGTCTATATAATCAGTATATGAGGTGTCTATATAGTCAGTCTATATAGTCAGTCTATATGAGGTGTCTATACAGTCAGTCTATATGAGGTGTCTATACAGTCAGTCTACATTTACATTTACATTTAAGTCATTTAGCAGACGCTCTTATCCAGAGCGACTTACAAATTGGTGAATTCACCTTCTGACATCCAGTGGAACAGCCACTTTACAGTCTATATGAGGTGTCTATACAGTCAGTCTATATGAGGTGTCTATATAGTCAGTCTATATGAGGTGTCTATACAGTCAGTCTATATGAGGTGTCTATATAGTCAGTCTATATGAGGTGTCTATATAGTCAGTCTATATGAGGTGTCTATATATTCAGTCTATATGAGGTGTCTATATAGTCAGTCTATATGAGGTGTCTATATAGTCAGTCTATATGATGTGTCTATATAGTCA
>NW_027012208.1:0-20311 GCF_036934945.1 Oncorhynchus masou masou
AGTCCAGTCCAGTGGTTTGTCTAGTCCAGTCCAGTCCAGTGGTTTGTCCAGTCCAGTCCAGTGGTTTTATTGATCCAGTCCAGTGGTTTGTCCTAGTCAGTCAATCGGTGTGTCCCGGTCAGTGGTTTGTCCAGTGTAGTGGTTTGTCCAATCTGAGTAGTTTGTCCAGTCCAGTGGTTTGTCCAGTCCAGTCCAGTGGTTTGTCTAGTCCAGTCCAGTGGTTTGTCTAGTCCAGTCCAGTGGTTTGTCTGGTCCATTAGTTTGTCTAGTCCAGTCCAGTGGTTTGTCTAGTCCAGTCCAGTCCAGTGGTGTGTCTAGTCCAGTCCAGTCCAGTGGTTTATCTAGTCAGTCAGTGGGCTGTCGTCAGTCAGTCCAGTGGTTTGTCTAGTCCCAGTCCAGTCCAGTGGTTTGTCTGTCCAGTCCAGTGGTTTGTCAGTCCAGTCCAGTGGTGTGTCCAGTCCAGTGGTTTGTCCAGTCCAGTGGTTTGTCCAGTCCAGTCTAGTGGTTTGTCCAGTCCAGAGGTTTGTCAAGTCCAGTCCAGTGGTGTGTCCAGTCCAGTGGTTTGTCCAGTCCAGTGGTTTGTCAGTCCAGTCCAGTGGTTTGTCCAGTCCAGTGTTTTGTCCAGTCCAGTGGTGTGTCCAGTCCAGTGGTGGTTTAGTCAGTCAGTCCAGTGGTTTGTCAAGTCCAGTCCAGTGGTTTGTTGTCCAGTCCAGTGGGTTTGTCCAGTCCAGTGGTTTGTCCAGTCCAGTCCAGTGGTTTGTCCAGTCCAGTCCAGTGGTTTGTCTAGAGTCAGTCCAGTCAGTCTAGTTGTGTCAGTTGTCCAGTCCAGTCCAGTGGTGTGTCCAGTCCAGTGGTTTTGTCCAGTCCAGTGGTTTGTGTCAGTCCAGTCCAGTGGTTTGTCTGTCCAGTCCAGTCAGTGGTTTGTTTGTCCAGTCCAGAGGTTTGTCAAGTCCAGTCCAGTGGTTTGTCCAGTCCAGTGGTGTGTCCAGTCCAGTGGTGTGGTGTCTAGTCCAGTGGTTTGTCCAGTCCAGTGGTTTGTCTAGTCCAGTCCAGTGGTTTGTCTAGTCCAGTCCAGTCCAGTGGTTTGTCTAGTCCAGTCCAGTCCAGTGGTTTGTCTAGTCCAGTCCAGTCCAGTGTTTGTCTAGTCCAGTCCAGTCCAGTGGTTTGTCCAAGTCAGTCCAGTCCAGTGGTTTGTCTAGTGGTTTGTCCAGTCCAGTGGTTTGTCCGGTCCAGTCCAGTCCAGTGGTTTGTCCAGTCCAGTCCAGTGGTTTGTCCAGTCTAGTGGTGTGTCCAGTCCAGTGGTGTGTCCAGTCAGTGGTGTGTCCAGTCAGTGAGTCCAGTCCAGTGGTTTGTCTAGTCCAGTCCAGTCCAGTGGTTTGTCTAGACCAGTCCAGTCCAGTGGTTTGTCTAGTCCAGTCCAGTGGTGCGTCCAGTCCAGTCCAGTGGTTTGTCCAGTCCAGTCCAGTGGTTTGTCTGTCCAGTCCAGTGGTTGTCTGTCCAGTCCAGTGGTTTGTCCAGTCCAGTGGTGTGTCCAGTCCAGTGGTTTGTCCAGTCCAGTGGTTTGTCCAGTCCAGTCTAGTGAATGGTCCAGTCCAGAGGTTTGTCCCAAGTCCAGTCCAGTGGTTTGTCGTTGTCCAGTGGTTTGTCTGTCCAGTCAGTCAGTGGTGTGTCCAGTCCAGTGGTTTGTCCAGTCCAGTGTTTTGTCCAGCGTCCAGTGTTTGGTCCAGTGGTGTGTCCAGTCTAGTGGTTTGTCCAGTCCAGTGGTTTGTCAAGTCCAGTGGTTTGTCCAGTCCAGTGGTTTGTCCAGTCCAGTGGTTTGTCCAGTCCAGTCCAGTGGTTTGTCCAGTCCAGTCCAGTGGTTTGTCTAGACCAGTCCAGTCTAGTGGTTTGTCCAGTCCAGTCCAGTGGTGTGTCCAGTCCAGTGGTGTGTCCAGTCCAGTGGTGTGTCCAGTCCAGTGGTGTGTCCAGTCCAGTCTAGTGGTTTGTCCAGTCCAGAGTGGTTTGTCAAGTCCAGTCCAGTGGTTTGTCCAGTCCAGTGGTGTGTCCAGTCCAGTGGTGTGTCTAGTCCAGTCCAGTCCAGTGGTTTGTCTAGTCCAGTCCAGTGGTTTGTCTAGTCCAGTCCAGTCCAGTGGTTTGTCTAGTCCAGTCCAGTGGTTTGTCTAGTCCAGTCCAGTCCAGTGGTTTGTCTAGTCCAGTCCAGTCCAGTGGTTTGTCTAGTCCAGTCCAGTGGTTTGTCTAGTCCAGTCCAGTGGTTTGTCCAGTCCAGTCCAGTGGTTTGTCCAGTCCAGTCCAGTGGTGTGTCCAGTCTAGTGGTGTGTCCAGTCCAGTGGTGTGTCCAGTCCAGTGGTTTGTCTAGTCCAGTCCAGTGGTTTGTCTAGTCCAGTCCAGTCCAGTGGTTTGTCTAGACCAGTCCAGTCCAGTGGTTTGTCTAGTCCAGTCCAGTGGTGTGTCCAGTCCAGTCCAGTGGTGTGTCCAGTCCAGTGGTGTGTCCAGTCCAGTGGTTTGTCCAGTCCAGTCTAGTGGTTTGTCCAGTCCAGAGGTTTGTCAAGTCCAGTCCAGTGGTGTGTCCAGTCCAGTGGTGTGTCCAGTCCAGTGGTGTGTCCAGTCCAGTGGTTTGTCCAGTCCAGTGTTTTGTCCAGTCCAGTGTTTGGTCCAGTCCAGTCTAGTGGTTTGTCCAGTCCAGTGGTTTGTCAAGTCCAGTGGTTTGTCCAGTCCAGTGGTTTGTCCAGTCCAGTGGTTTGTCCAGTCCAGTCCAGTGGTTTGTCCAGTCCAGTCCAGTCCAGCGGTTTGTCCAGTCCAGTCCAGTGGTTTGTCCAGTCCAGTCCAGTGGTTTGTCCAGTCCAGTGGTTTGTCTAGTCCAGTCCAGTGGTTTGTCTAGTCCAGTCCAGTGGTTTGTCTAGTCCAGTCCAGTCCAGTGGTTTGTCTAGTCCAGTCCAGTCCAGTGGTTTGTCTAGACCAGTCCAGTGGTTTGTCCAGTCCAGTCCAGTGGTGTGTCCAGTCCAGTCCAGTGGTGTGTCCAGTCCAGTGGTGTGTCCAGTCCAGTCCAGTGGTGTGTCCAGTCCAGTCCAGTGGTGTGTCCAGTCTAGTGGTGTGTCCAGTCCAGTGGTGTGTCCAGTCCAGTGGTGTGTCCAGTCTAGTGGTGTGTCCAGTCTAGTGGTGTGTCCAGTCTAGTGGTGTGTCCAGTCCAGTGGTGTGTCCAGTCCAGTGGTGTGTCCAGTCCAGTGGTGTGTCCAGTCCAGTGGTGTGTCCAGTCCAGTGGTGTGTCCAGTCCAGTGGTTTGTCCAGTCCAGTTGTGTGTGTAGTCCAACTTCTACCACCCCTCCTCTAATTGTAGTAAGCTAATGGACAACAATTTACCTCAATTGACTGATTTCCTTATATGAACTGTAATTCAGTAAAAATATTTTAAATTGCTGCAGGTTTCGTGTATAGTTAGATCAGAATGTACATGACAACAGACATCCCTGTGTTGTCCTCTGAGCCCATTCTGATGGGAGGACTTCTCTGATATTGTACGCTGTGTGTGACGGGTGTTTTTCAACTCGTCCGTTCGGACAACTTTAATGTATATTCTTCTGTCCTGACGCTTTGTATTGCTTTGTCCCGGGCAAGAAGACGAGCGTTAATGTGGAGCCCTGCACATACCGACCTGTCCTCTCTGCATCTATCTCATCACCACAGTCCCACTGTGAGACAGGATACAAAACCCACATTTCCTTCTCATTTCCTCTTTCTTCACGCCCCCACGATTCCAGCAGACACGTCGCGGTGCAAATGGGCCTAGGTGAGGATGATAAATATGACACAAAAATGGAATCAGTTTAAGGCAGACAGGCCCACTACCACTGGGTGGATCTGAAACCGCTGCATCTGGGTGGATCTGAAACCGCTGCACCTGGGTGCCTCGGAGACACACGCCACATCCAGGGACACGTGTGTGTGTGTGTGTGTGTGTGTGTGTGTGTGTGTGTGTGTGTGTGTGTGTGTGTGTGTGTGTGTGTGTGTGTGTGTGTGAGAGAGAGAGCGAGAGTGTGTGTGTGTCTGTGTGAGAGAGCGAGAGTGTGTGTGTGTCTGTGTGAGAGAGCGAGAGTGTGTGTGTGTCTGTGTGAGAGGGTGTGTGTGTGTCTGTGTGTGAGAGGGTGTGTGTGTGTCTGTGTGTGAGAGGGTGTGTGTGTGTCTGTGTGTGAGAGGGTGTGTGTGTGTGTGTGTGAGAGGGTGTGTGTGTGTGTGTGTGTGTGTGTGTGTGTGAGTGAGTGAGTGTGAGAGTGAGTGAGTGTGAGAGTGAGTGAGTGAGTGAGTGAGTGAATGAGTGTGTGTGTGTGTGTGTGTGTGTGTGTGTGTGTGTGTGTGCGTGTGAGTGAGTGAGTGTGCGTGTGAGTGAGTGTGCGAGTGTGCGAGTGTGCGAGTGTGCGAGTGAGCGAGTGAGCGAGCGAGTGAGCGAGCGAGTGAGCGAGCGTGAGTGTGTGAGAGTGTGTGTGTGTGTACTCCAGTAGAAGAGTAAGGTAATATCCTACGACAGTCGGCTGACAGATGTTTTCAGAAACGTCTTGTTCCTTTATAAAACAAGACACAGCGAGGCAGGATCTCCAACAGCCTACTGGAGAGCTGATCTGCTGCTCTGAGTAGGTGCAACAATAACTAGTCAAGTCATACAGACCTACAGACAGACCTACAGACAGACCTACAGACAGACAGACCTACAGACAGAGACAGACAGACCTACAGACAGACCTACAGACAGACCTACAGACAGACCTACAGACAGACCTACAGACCTACAGACAGCTGAAAGACTTGAAAGCGGTAACCAACAGGGACAGCGGTAACCAACAGGGACAGCGGTAACCAACAGGGACAGCGGTAACCAACAGGAAAGCGCTCGAGTTCACAGCCGCCACTGATGAATGACCTCGTCAGTTTCAGGTAGTGACCCAGCACATTGTGCAACCAGCCTGGGTTGAGACACAATGAAGCCCAGTTTCAGGTAGTGAATGGTCTTTGACCCAGCACAATGTGCAACCAGCCTGGGCTGAGCCATAATGAAGCCCAGTTTCAGGTAGTGAATGGTCTTTGACCCAGCACATTGTGCAACCAGCCTAGGTTGAGCCACAATGAAGCCCAGTTTCAGGTAGTGAATGGTCTTTGACCCAGCACAATGTGCAACCAGTCTGGGTTGAGCCACAATGAAGCCCAGTTTCAGGTAGTGAATGGTCTTTGACCCAGCACATTGTGCAACCAGCCTGGGTTGAGCCACAATGAAGCCCAGTTTCAGGTAGTGAATGGTCTTTGACCCAGCACAATGTGCAACCAGCCTGGGTTGAGCCACAATGAAGCCCAGTTTCAGGTAGTGAATGGTCTTTGACCCAGCACATTGTGCAACCAGCCTGGGTTGAGCCACAATGAAGCCCAGTTTCAGGTAGTGAATGGTCTTTGACCCAGCACAATGTGCAACCAGTCTGGGTTGAGCCACAATGAAGCCCAGTGAAGGCTGCCTGACACAACCGAGAGGAACGCGGGAGGAAGTGGTTTTGCCTTTCTGTCTGTGACGCAACAGAGAGAGGCAAGCATGCTGGTACACACACACTCTCACGCACAGATACACACACAGAGAGAGAACACACACTGAGAGAACACATTTACACACACACCACGAACCGAAACACAGATAGATGTGTAATCCAAGATAACGATTGAGATCACAGAGAATGGGAGAGAAAGAATGCCAGAGACAGACAGACAGACAGACAGACAGACAGACAGACAGACAGACAGACAGACAGACAGACAGACAGACAGAGAGACAGAGAGACAGACAGACAGACAGACAGTGTGTGATTGTGTTTTAGCTCATTATCAGCGGTGGACCCATGTGACCACCAGGGAGAATGAATCACACACAATATTCGTTCTCGGTAAACTCTCCCTAGAGCCTCACAGTATTGAAACGACGGCTTGTGTGTGTGTGTGTGTGTGTCTATGAGAGGAAGAGGAGTGCGTGCTCGTCATCAACAGTGTGTGATTGTGACTATGAGTTGGTCCTACACAAAAACAATGTGGGGACACACACACTTCATATGAACGTTCCCTCTGAATGTTGTCGTCTAATTAAAGGCACATGTAGGCAAGGCACACACACACACACACACACACACCTAATTGCAGAGAGACCTCCAAGAGAGGAGAGAAAAGATAGCACAGGAAGAAAAGATCAAGAGGGAAGTCAATAGGTTGACATGCAAAGTTTTTGAAAGGGAAACTAACTCCGGATAAATCAATGCAGGTTGGAGAACAGTTCTGCAAGAGACCACTTGAGTCTGAGAGCATCCAACTGACAGAGATCCCTACTGCCCTCTATCCCACTCTCTCCTTCCCTCCCTCTCGTTCTACACAGCCGTGTTGGAGTCATATGACTCAGTACAGAGACTAAGTTCTCTCTCTCGTTATTTTTAGCTCTCTCTTTTACAGATTAGTGTTCTATATTTATCCTGTTGGTGTGTTGGCCAATCAGACTGGCCCGTCCAGGAGAGGGGGTCACAGAGTTCGACACCTCCCCCTTTACTCTTCTCCACCTCCCCCTGTGTCTTCAGTCCTCTGTTTCTCCTTCTGTCTTCCACCCCACTATGTTTCCTCTGCAGCTCCTCCCTCCCCAAAGCTTCCCAGCCACCCTGGTCCCTCCCTCACCCTCTCTGCCCCAGTGGAAACTTGACACACAGCAAAGAGAGAGTCTCTCACTCCCGTTCCCCTGCGTGTCTGTTTTGTCTGTGTGTGTGTGTGTTTTGTCTGTGTGTGTGTGTGTTTTGTCTGTGTGTTTTGTCTGTGTGTGTGTGTGTGTGTGTGTGTGTGTGTGTGTGTGTGTGTGTGTGTGTGTGTGTGTGTGTGTGTGTGTGTGTGTGTTTGTCTGTGTGTTTTGTCTGTGTGTGTGTGTGTTTTGTCTGTGTGTGTGTGTGTGTGTTTTGTCTGTGTGTGTGTGTGTGTGTTTTGTCTGTGTGTGTGTGTGTGTTTTGTCTGTGTGTGTGTTTTGTGTGTGTGTGTGTTTTGTCTGTGTGTGTGTGTGTGTGTGTTTTGTCTGTGTGTGTGTGTGTGTGTGTTTTGTCTGTGTGTTTTGTCTGTGTGTGTTTTGTGTGTGTGTGTGTGTTGTCTGTGTGTGTTGTCTGTGTGTGTTGTCTGTGTGTGTTGTCTGTGTGTGTTGTCTGTGTGTGTTGTCTGTGTGTGTTGTCTGTGTTGTGTGTGTGTGTGTGTGTGTGTGTGTTTTGTCTGTGTGTGTTTTGTCTGTGTGTGTTTTGTCTGTGTGTGTGTGTGTGTTTTGTCTGTGTGTGTGTGTGTGTTTTGTCTGTGCGTGTGTGTGTGTTTTGTCTGTGTGTGTGTCTGTGTCTGTGTGTGTGTGTGTGTGTGTTTTGTCTGTGTGTGTGTGTGTGTTTATACACAGGGTCTACAGCACTCCTTCAGAACAAACAAAATGGATGAAATCTTTTCTAATTAATTTCAGCTCAAATTAAGGTTTGAGGCCATGAAACAACATATCATTTATTACCAATGTGTTACTCTTCCTGTTATTCGAGGACAGCAGTGGACGAGGTTTAGCAGTGGACGAGGACAGCAGTGGACGAGGTTTAGCAGTGGACGAGGGCAGCAGTGGAAGAGGGCAGCAGGGGACGAGGGCAGCAGTGGACGAGGTCTAGCAGGGGACGAGGGCAGCAGGGGACGGGCAGCAGGGGACGGGGCAGCAGGGGACGAGGGCAGCAGGGGACGAGGGCAGCAGGGGACGAGGGCAGCAGGGGACGAGGGCAGCAGGGGAGGGCAGCAGGGGACGGGGCAGCAGGGGACGAGGGCAGCAGGGGACGAGGGCAGCAGGGGACGAGGGCAGCAGGGGACGAGGGCAGCAGTGGACGAGGGCAGCAGGGGACGAGGGCAGCAGGGACGAGGGCAGCAGGGGGACGAGGGCAGCAGGGGACGAGGGCAGCAGGGGACGAGGGCAGCAGGGGACGAGGGCAGCAGTGGACGAGGGCAGCAGGGGACGAGGGCAGCAGGGACGAGGGCAGCAGGGGACGAGGGGCGCTACGTTCAGCATTTAATAGTGAAATGCCTTTCAGAAAGAAATCTTTTTTTCTAGAAGAAGAGGACAAGAAGAGGACGTTACATAATTCTCCAAACACTTCCTCTCGAAGACGCCCAGCTTTCTACCACAGAAACAGACACAGAAACAGTCCAACTGAAACACACAGACATTCAGAACTCTCTCTCTCTCTCCTTTTCTCCCTCGCTTTCACTCTACCTAACACACAGTACACTAGACACAGTACACCCCCCCCCCCCCTCTACCTTACTCTAACACACACAGACACACACTTGACATATCTGAGCAGACAGGCAGCCTCTACATCACAGTCACCATGACAACGTCGTGAGACAATCCGCAAAAGCAGCCAGTCCCCCGGTCACATGCCCCGGAGGGAGAGATGAAGAGAGAGAGAGACGGAGAGAAGAGCGAGCGATAGAGCGAGAGCGAACGATATCGAGAGAGACCGAGCGTGTGAGAGACGGAGAGAGAGACTGAAAGTGTGAGAGACGGAGAGAGAGACCGAGCGTGTGAGAGACGGAGAGAGAGACCGAGCGTGTGAGAGACGGAGAGAGAGACAGAGCGTGTGAGAGACGGAGAGAGAGAGATGGAGAGGAGATTGAGATGAGGATAAAGAGAGGAGGAGGGAGAGGAGGAGAGGAGCGAGGGAGCGTGACTTGAACATGCTACACATGACAATAGAAAAGACACGTAACAGCAGCCTGTTCTGAAGCACAGCAGCAACACATCATAGAACAGTGGAACAGAACAGTGGACTAGAACAGTGGACTAGAACAGTGGAACAGAACAGTGGACTAGAACAGTGGACTAGAACAGTGGACTAGAACAGTGGAACAGAACAGTGGACTAGAACAGTGGACTAGAACAGTGGAACAGAACAGTGGACTAGAACAGTGGAACAGAACAGTGGACTAGAACAGTGGAACAGAACAGTGGAACAGAACAGTGGAACAGAACAGTGGAACAGAACAGTGGACTAGAACAGTGGAACAGAACAGTGGACTAGAACAGTGGAACAGAACAGTGGAATAGAACAGTGGACTAGAACAGTGGAACAGAACAGTGGAACAGAACAGTGGACTAGAACAGTGGACTAGAACAGTGGACTAGAACAGTGGAACAGAACAGTGGACTAGAACAGTGGACTAGAACAGTGGAACAGAACAGTGGAACAGAACAGTGGAACAGAACAGTGGACTAGAACAGTGGAACAGAACAGTGGACTAGAACAGTGGAACAGAACAGTGGAACAGAACAGTGGAACAGAACAGTGGACTAGAACAGTGGAACAGAACAGTGGAACAGAACAGTGGAACAGAACAGTGGACTAGAACAGTGGAACAGAACAGTGGAACAGAACAGTGGAACAGAACAGTGGACTAGAACAGTGGAACAGAACAGTGGAACAGAACAGTGGAACAGAACAGTGGAACAGAACAGTGGACTAGAACAGTGGAACAGAACAGTGGACTAGAACAGTGGAACAGAACAGTGGACTAGAACAGTGGACTAGAACAGTGGAACAGAACAGTGGAACAGAACAGTGGAACAGAACAGTGGACTAGAACAGTGGAACAGAACAGTGGAACAGAACAGTGGAACAGAACAGTGGACTAGAACAGTGGACTAGAACAGTGGACTAGAACAGTGAAACAGAACAGTGGACTAGAACAGTGGAATAGAACAGTGGAACAGAACAGCGGAACAGAACAGTGGAATAGAGAACAGTGGAACAGAACAGCGGAACAGAACAGTATACAAGAGATGTGTAGTGCAGGGTTGTGGGTTGGATTCCCGCTGGGGCCGCCCATATGAAAATGGATGCCCCCACTACTGTAGGATACGTGTCTATTGAAGGCCATATTATTATAACACTACATTATGGGCCTAGTACCATTTTGGATGAACCTCTAGACCCGCGGTTCCCAAACTAGGGATCGCGACCCCCATATGAAAATGGGGTTCGCGGGAAAATGTCACAAATCCTGAAGAAGTAAAAATGATGGTAATGTGGTTCACCTTTAAATGTAAATAAGTGAAATGTAAAAGACCCAATTCAACCAGAGACCAGGGAAACGGCTGCACTAGACTGGACCAGGGGAAACGGCTGCACTAGACTGGACCAGGGGAAACGGCTGCACTGGACTGGACCAGGGGAAACGGCTGCACTGGACTGGACCAGGGGAAACGGCTGCACTGGACTGGACCAGGGGAAACGGCTGCACTGGACTGGACCAGGGGAAACGGCTGCACTGGACTGGACCAGGGGAAACGGCTGCACTGGACTGGACCAGGGAAACGGCTGCACTAGGACTGGACCAGGGGAAACGGCTGCACTGGACTGGACCAGGGAAACGGCTGCACTGGACTGGACCAGGGGAAACGGCTGCACTGGACTGGACCAGGGGAAACGGCTGCACTGGACTGGACCAGGGGAACGGCTGCACTGGACTGGACCAGGGGAAACGACTGCACTGGACTGGACCAGGGGAAACGGCTGCACTAGACTGGACCAGGGGAAACGGCTGCACTAGCCTGGACCAGGGAAACGGCTGCACTAGACTGGACCAGGGAAACGGCTGCACTGGACTGGACCAGGGAAACGGCTGCACTGGACTGGACCAGGGGAAACGGCTGCACTAGACTGGACCAGGGGAAACGGCTGCACTAGCCTGGACCAGGAGAAACGGCTGCACTGTACTGGAACAGGGAAACGGCTGCACTGGACTGGTCCAGGGGAAACGGCTGCACTAGACTGGTCCAGGGGAAACGGCTGCACTAGACTGGTCCAGGGGAAACGGCTGCACTAGACTGGACCAGGGGAAACGGCTGCACTAGACTGGACCAGGGGAAACGGCTGCACTAGACTGGACCAGGGGAAACGGCTGCACTAGACTGGACCAGGTGAAACGGCTGCACCAGACTGGACCAGGGGAAACGGCTGCACTAGACTGGACCAGGGGAAACGGCTGCACTGGACTGGACCAGGGGAAACGGCGGCACTAGACTGGACCAGGGAAACGGGGCTGCACTAGCCTGGACCAGGGGAAACGGCTGCACTGTACTGGAACAGGGAAACGGCTGCACTGGACTGGTCAGGGGAAACGGCTGCACTAGACTGGTCCAGGGAAACGGGCTGCACTAGACTGGTCCAGGGGAAACGGCTGCACTAGACTGGTCCAGGGGAAACGGCTGCACCAGACTGGACCAGGGAAACGGCTGCACTAGACTGGACCAGGGAAACGGCTGCACTAGACTGGACCAGGGGAAACGGCTGCACTAGACTGGACCAGGGGAAACGGCTGCACTAGACTGGACCAGGGGAAACGGCTGCACTAGACTGGACCAGGGGAAACGGCTGCACTAGACTGGACCAGGGGAATAGACTGGACCAGGGGAAACAGCTGCACTAGACTGGACCAGGGGAATAGACTGGACCAGGGGAAACGGCTGCACTGGACTGGACCAGGGGAATAGACTGGACCAGGGGAAACGGCTGCACTGGACTGGACCAGGGGAAACGGCTGCACTAGACTGGTGAATGGGGATCAAAAAGCCCTGCTGTCTCCCACAGAACATTAAAACTCACGGTAACCGTCAACAGCTCATATCGGTGTGAACGTGGAGTCAACAGTGCTCTCAACTGCATCGGTGCCGCATTCAAGACAACTGGGAAATGTCCGACTTCCGACATCAGCGCGTTCACGACAACTGGGAAATGTCCGACTTCCGACATCAGCTCGTTCACGACAACTGGGAAATGTCCGACTTCCGACATCAGTGCGTTCACGACAACTGGGAAATGTCCAACTTCCGACATCAGTGCGTTCACGACAACTGGGAAATGTCCGACTTCCGACATCAGTGCGTTCACGACAACTGGGAAATGTCCGACATCAGTGCGTTCACGACAACTGGGAACTCAGGGGGGAGGACTCAAATGCATTTTTGTTGTTGTTCTTGTTGTTGTTCTTGTTCGTGTTGTTGTTGGTCATCAACTCGAAATTCCAACTGAGGAACTCGGGTGTCTTTCTAGCTCCGGCTTTCCGACCTGAAGATCACTGACGTCATGATCTGACCTCTGACTTTTTTCCCCAGAGTTACCAGTGGTCTTGAAAGCACCATAAAACCAGATATGGATCCTGGTTGGATGTGACAGTAGAGATGACCGCCCCTGACTTGGAGAAGCCCGACGCAACATGCAACAAGCCACACCCACCTCATTAGTGGTGGTGAGGCAAGAGACATGATGTCATCGCCCCACATTAAAATGTAAACATGGTCTGTTTATTACATAATTTCTTTTCACACGGTTGGGGTTGAGAATTGTCAGATGTCAGAATGGGGTCGTAGACGGAAACAGTTTGGGAGCCCCTGGTATAAACAGTGTCCTCTACATTTGGAGAGTTCCTTCTCCTGACGCCCTTTGTGGGCACTGAACACCTCAAATCCCCTACCGGTAATAAGATGAGAGACACCGATGTTTCCACTGTGTGTCTCCCCTTTCACCCTTAAATCTGCATGGCTGTGAACGCCTCTCTTTCTCCCCTCCGCCCCTCCCTCCTCCGCCTCCTCTCCTTCTCTCCCTCCGCCCAAGCTCTAGTTAAAGTAGTGAAAAGAGAGAGGGGGCAGAGAGAGAGAGAAAGAGAGGAGAGAGAAAGAGAGGGGAGAGAGGAGAGAGAAAGAGAGGGCAGAGAGAGGAGAGAGAGAAGAGAGGGAGAGAGGGAGAAAGAAAAAGAGGGGGCAGAGAGAGGAGAGAGAAAGAGGGCAGAGGGGGCAGAGAGAGGGCAGAGAGAGGGCAGAGAGGAGAAAGAGAGGGCAGAGAGGGAGAAAGAAAAAGAGGGGGCAGAGAGAGGAGAGAGAAAGAGAGGGCAGAGGGGGCAGAGAGAGGGCAGAGGGGGCAGAGGGGGCAGAGAGAGGGCAGAGAGAGGGCAGAAGGGAGAGAGAAAAGAGAGGGCAGAGAGGGAGAAAGAAAAAGAGGGGGCAGAGAGAGGAGAGAGAAAGAGAGGAGGGAGAGAAAGAGGGGGCAGAGAGAGGGAGAGAGAAAGAGGGCAGAGAAACAGGGCAGAGAGAGAGGGCAGAGAGTGAGGCGGGAGGAGCGAGAGAAAGAGGGGGAAAGACACACAGAGAATGTGAGAGGAGGAGTAATTTGCTCCTTCCTCTTCTCCCCAAAGCAAACAACCATGGATGGACAGAGAGAGAAGGGGGGGGGGTTGAGACGTCAGACCTGTTCTCTTCCTTGTTTGTGATTGTTATCAGGGCTATTTTAGGAAGCAACCAGGAAGTCATTAACACACTACAGCCTGACTGGGCTGCTCACTGAGAGGAGAGAGATGAGAATAGGGAGGACGAGAGAGAGAGATGAGAATAGGGAGGACGAGAGAGAGAGAGAGAGAGATGAGAATAGGGAGGATGAGAGAGAGAGAGAGAGAGAGAGAGATGAGAACAGGGAGGATGAGAGAGAGAGAGAGAGAGAGAAATGAGAATAGGGAGGATGAGAGAGAGAGAAAGAGAGAGAGAAAGAAGAGATGAGAACAGGGAGAACGAGAGAGAGTGGATGATGGAGAGATGAGAATAGTGCAGACGAGAGAGAGAGAGAAATGAGAATAGGGAGGATGAGAGAGAGAGAAAGAGAGAGAGAAAGAAGAGATGAGAACAGGGAGAACGAGAGAGAGTGGATGATGGAGAGATGAGAATAGTGCAGACGAGAGAGAGAGAAATGCAAGGGAGGAGAAAGACTAGAGGGAAAGAGGGATAGAGAATTATGGAAATATAGAAATATGAATTGTAATGATGAAGAGCAATACTCCTTTTTTTCAACCAATCAACTCCTCCTCTCAGAGTCATTGCAACATTTACACACTTACATCAAAAAAGGAACAATCACTTTCAACCAGGTCCCAAACGTGTCTCCTCTTCTGCTGTTCTAAAGACTCTCTCTCCCCTCAATGTTTCATTCCTCATAATGTCTCTGCTGTGTTATCTGACAATGTGTTGTTTCTGCAGGACCCACTGTAGCACCATTACTCAGCCTGGTGCTCTAATGGCTATTGATGCAGCCTGGGGCATCACACACACACACACACACACACGTGCTCTCACTTAGACACACCCACTTGCACGCAGAGGCACACACACACACTCTCACTTAGACACACCCACTTGCACGCAGACACACACACACACACACACTCCTAGGGAATGTTGATAAAAAATGTAATGGAGGGGTTCAATTAGAAGGTGTTTCTCCAGCAGGAATAACATCAAACGTCACACATAGAGGACACACACACACACACATAGATCATAGAGGACACACACACAGAGAACACACACACAGACAGACAGAAAATAGAGGACACACACACAGACAGACAGAGAACATAGAGGACACACACACACAGACAGACAGAGAACATAGAGGACACACACACAGTCAGAGAACATAGAGGACACACACACACAGAGCATAGAGGACACACACACACAGAGCATAGAGGACACACACACACACACACACACAGAGAACATAGAGGACACACACACAGAGAACACACACACACAGAGAACACACACACACAGAGAGAACATAGAGGACACACACACACAGAGAGAGAACATAGAGGACACACACACACACAGAGAGAACATAGAGGACACACACACACAGAGAGAACATAGAGGACACACACACACACAGAGAGAACATAGAGGACACACACACACAGAGAGAACATAGACACACACACACAGAGAGAACATAGAAGGACACACACACACAGAGAGAACATAGAGGACACACACACACAGAGAGAACATAGAGGACACACACACACACAGAGAGAACATAGAGGACACACACACACAGAGCAGTGTGTGTGTGTGTGTGTGTGTGTGTGTGTGTGTGTGTGTGTGTGTGTGTGTGTGTGTGTGTGTGTGTGTGTGTGTGTGTGTGTGTGTGTGTGTGTGTGTGTGTGTGTGTGTGTGTGTGTGTGTGTGTGTGTGTGTGTGTGTGTGTGTGTGTGTACAGGTAGCTGGGTAAACCTGAGCCTGCAGAGTAATTCCTACTTAGATGAGGATTTGGCCTCTTGGTTGTCGTGGGCGGAAGAGCAGAGAGAGAGATTTAGTGGACTAAGTCAGCTAGATGAACAAGAGATCACCTCTGGGGGTGGAGGAGAGGACAGAGAGGGAGGTAGAGAGGGAGAGAGGGGAGGGGTAGAGAGGAGAGAGGGGAAGAGAGGAGAGGGGGAGGGGTAGAGAGGAGAGAGGGAGATTTAGTGGACTAAGTCAGCTAGGATGAACAAGAGATCACCTCTCTGGGGTGGAGGGAGAGGACAGGAGGGAGGGGTAGAGAGGAGAGAGGGGAGGGGGTAGAGAGGAGAGAGGGAGAGGTAGAGAGGGAGAGGGGGAGGGGCAGAGAGGGAGAGAGGTAGAGAGAGAGAGAGAGGGGAGGGGGTAGAGAGAGGAGAGAGGTAGAGGGGTAGAGAGGAGAGGGTAGAGAGGAGAGGAGAGAGGAGGGGGTAGAGAGAGGGAGAGAGGGAGGGTAGAGAGGAGAGAGGGAGGGGGTGAGAGAGGAGAGAGGGGGAGGGGTAGAGAGGAGAGAGGGGAGGGGTAGAGAGGGAGAGGAGAGAGATTTAGTGGACTAAGTCAGCTAGGATGAACAAGAGATCACCTCTGGGGTGGAGGAGAGGACAGGAGAGGGGAGGGGTAGAGAGGAGAGAGGGGAGGGGTAGAGAGGAGAGAGGGGAGGGGTAGAGAGGAGAGAGGGGGGTAGAGAGGAGAGGAGAGAGGGGAGGGGTAGAGAGGGGAGGGGTAGAGAGAGAGAGGGGAGGGGAGGGGGTAGAGAGGAGGGGGAGAGAGAGGGGAGGGGTAGAGAGGAGAGAGGGAGGGGTAGAGAGGAGAGAGGGAGGGGGTAGAGAGGAGAGAGAGGGAGGGGTAGAGAGGAGAGAGGAGGAGGTAGAGAGGAGAGGAGAGAGGGGTAGAGAGGAGAGAGGGAGGGGGTAGAGAGGAGAGAGGAGAGGGAGGGGTAGAGAGGAGGGGGAGAGAGGGGGGGGTAGAGAGGAGAGAGAGGGAGGGGTAGAGAGGAGAGAGAGGGGAGGGGAGGGGTAGAGAGGAGAGAGGGAGGGGTAGAGAGGAGAGAGGGAGGGGTAGAGAGGAGAGAGGGGAGGGAGGGGTAGAGAGAGAGAGAGGGAGGGGTAGAGAGGAGAGAGGGAGAGGGAGGGGTAGAGAGGAGAGAGGGAGGGGGTAGAGATGAGAGAGGGAGAGGGGTAGAGAGGAGAGAGAGGGAGGGGAGGGGGTAGAGAGGAGAGGGGGAGAGAGGGAGGGGTAGAGAGGAGAGAGGGAGAGGAGGGGGAGAGAGGAGGAGAGAGAGAGGGGAGGAGAGGAGAGAGGGGAGGGGTAGAGAGGAGAGAGGTAGAGGGGGTAGAGAGAGAGGGAGAGAGGGGAGGGGTAGAGAGGAGAGAGGGGAGGGGTAGAGAGGAGAGAGGGGAGGGGAGGGGTAGAGAGGAGGGGGAGAGAGGGGAGGAGAGGAGAGAGGGGAGGGGTAGAGAGGAGAGAGGTAGAGGGGTAGAGAGGAGGGGAGAGAGGAGAGGTAGAGAGGAGGGGAAAGAGGTGAGGAGAGGATTCCCGTCATACAGTGGGGCAAAAAAGTATTTAGTCAGCCACCAATTGTGCAAGTTCTCCAACTTAAAAAGATGAGAGGCCTATGACAGACAAAATGAGAAAAATAAATCCAGAAAATCACATTGTAGGATTTTTTTATTAATTTATTTGCAAATTATGGTGGAAAATAAGTATTTGGTCACCTACAAACAGGCAAGATTTCTGGCTCTCACAGACCTGTAACAACTTCTTTAAGAGGCTCCTCTGTCCTCCACTTGTTACCTGTATTAATGGCACCTGTTTGAACTTGTTATCAGTATAAAAGACACCTGTCCACAACCTCAAACAGTCACACTCCAAACTCCACTATGGCCAAGACCAAAGAGCTGTCAAAGGACACCAGAAACAAAATTGTAGACCTGCACCAGGCTGGGAAGACTGAATCTGTAATAGGTAAGCAGCTTGGTTTGAAGAAATCAACTGTGGGAGCAATTATTAGGAAATGGAAGACATACAAGACCACTGATAATCTCCCTCGATCTGGGGCTCCACGCAAGATCTCACCCCGTGGGGTCAAAATGATCACAAGAACGGTGAGCAAAAATCCCAGAACCACACAGGGGGGCCTAGTGAATGACTTGCAGAGAGCTGGGACCAAAGTAACAAAGCCTACCATCAGTAACACACTACGCTGCCAGGGACTCAAATCCTGCAGTGCCAGACGTGTGGGGTGTAGCGATGTCATTGTGGGGTATAGCGATGTCATTGTGGGGTATAGCGATGTCATTGTGGGGTATAGCGATGTCATTGTGGGGGAATAGCGACGTCATTGTGGGGTATAGCGATGTCATTGTGGGGGTATAGCGATGTCATTGTGGGGTATAGCGATGTCATTGTGGGGTATAGCGATGTCATTGTGGGGTATAGCGATGTCATTGTGGGGTATAGCGATGTCATTGTGGGGTATAGCGATGTCATTGTGGGGGATAGCGACGTCATTGTGGGGTATAGCGATGTCATTGTGGGGGTATAGCGATGTCATTGTGGGGTATAGCGATGTCATTGTGGGGTATAGCGACGTCATTGTGGGGTATAGCGATGTCATTGTGGGGGAATAGCGATGTCATTGTGGGGTATAGCGATGTCATTGTGGGGGTATAGCGATGTCATTGTGGGGTATAGCGATGTCATTGTGGGGTATAGCGATGTCATTGTGGGGTATAGCGATGTCATTGTGGGGGAATAGCGACGTCATTGTGGGGTATAGCGACGTCATTGTGGGGTATAGCGATGTCATTGTGGGGGTATAGCGATGTCATTGTGGGGGAATAGCGACGTCATTGTGGGGTATAGCGATGTCATTGTGGGGGTATAGCGATGTCATTGTGGGGTATAGCGACGTAATTGTGGGGGTCTGTCTTAATTAAC
The DNA here is from genome assembly GCF_036934945.1 of Oncorhynchus masou masou. Taxonomy (NCBI): domain Eukaryota; kingdom Metazoa; phylum Chordata; class Actinopteri; order Salmoniformes; family Salmonidae; genus Oncorhynchus; species Oncorhynchus masou. Next base: position 18,107 of record NW_027012208.1, read on the forward strand.
GTGTGTGTGTGTGTGTGTGTGTGTGTGTGTGTGTGTGTGTGTGTGTGTGTGTGTGTGTGTGTGTGTGTGTGTGTGTGTGTGTGTGTGTGTGTGTGTGTGTCAGGAGCGGCTGGCCAGCATCAATAATGTAAAGTGGGGTTACATCTCAGACACAAGACACACAGCTAGCTGATCTAACTGGCTGATCACACTAGTTAAACAACAAGACACACAGCTAGCTGATCTAACTGGCTGATCACACTAGTTAAACAACAAGACACACAGCTAGCTGATCTAACTGGCTGATCACACTAGTTAAACAACAAGACACACAGCTAGCTGATCTAACTGGCTAATCACACTAGTTAAACAACAAGACACACAGCTAGCTGATCACACTAGTTAAACAACAAGACACACAGCTAGCTGATCACACTATAAACAACAAGACACACAGCACACTCTAGTTAAACAACAAGACACAGCTAGCTGATCTAACTGGCTGATCACACTAGTTAAACAACAAGACACACAGCTAGCTGATCTAACTGGTTGATCACACTAGTTAAACAACAAGACACAGCTAGCTGATCTAAGCTGATCACACTAGTTAAACAACAAGACACAGCTAGCTGATCCTAACTGATCACACTAGTTAAACAACAAGACACACAGCTAGCTGATCTAACTGGCTAATCACACTAGTTAAACAACAAGACACACAGCTAGCTGATCTAACTGGCTGATCACACTAATTAAACAACAAGACACACAGCTAGCTGATCTAACTGGCTGATCACACTAGTTAAACAACAAGACACACAGCCAGCTGATCTAACTGGCTGATCACACTAGTTAAACAACAAGACACACAGCTAGCTGATCTAACTGGCTGATCACACTAGGTTAAACAATGACACATATTGAAGTCTGATCTAACTATTGATCACACTAGCTAAACAACAAGACACACAGCTAGCTGATCACACTAGTTAAACAACAAGACACACAGCTAGCTGATCACACTAGTTAAACAACAAGACACACAGCTAGCTGATCACACTAGTTAAACAACAAGACACACAGCTAGCTGATCTAACTGGCTGATCACACTAGTTAAACAACAAGACACACAGCTAGCTGATCTAACTGGCTAATCACACTAGTTAAACAACAAGACACACAGCTAGCTGATCTAACTGGCTGATCACACTAGTTAAACAACAAGACACACAGCTAGCTGATCTAACTGGCTAATCACACTAGTTAAACAACAAGACACACAGCTAGCTGATCTAACTGGCTGATCACACTAGTTAAACAACAAGACACACAGCTAGCTGATCTAACTGGCTGATCACACTAGTTAAACAACAAGACACACAGCTAGCTAATCACACTACTAAAACAACAAGACACACAGCTAGCTGATCTAACTGGCTGATCACACTAGTTAAACAACAAGACACACAGCTAGCTGATCAAACTGGCTGATCACACTACTAAAACAACAAGACACACAGCTAGCTGATCACACTAGTTAAACAACAAGACACACAGCTAGCTGATCAAACTGGCTGATCACACTACTAAAACAACAAGACACACAGCTAGCTGATCTAACTGGCTGATCACACTAGTTAAACAACAAGACACACAGCTAGCTGATCACACTAGTTAAACAACAAGACACACAGCTAGCTGATCTAACTGGCTGATCACACTAGTTAAACAACAAGACACACAGCTAGCTGATCACACTAGTTAAACAACAAGACACACAGCTAGCTGATCACACTAGTTAAACAACAAGACACACAGCTAGCTGATCTAACTGGCTAATCACACTAGTTAAACAACAAGACACACAGCTAGCTGATCTAACTGGCTGATCACACTAGTTAAACAACAAGACACACAGCTAGCTGATCTAACTGGCTAATCACACTAGTTAAACAACAAGACACACAGCTAGCTGATCTAACTGGCTGATCACACTAGTTAAACAACAAGACACACAGCTAGCTGATCTAACTGGCTGATCACACTAGTTAAACAACAAGACACACAGCTAGCTAATCACACTACTAAAACAACAAGACACACAGCTAGCTGATCTAACTGGCTGATCACACTAGTTAAACAACAAGACACACAGCTAGCTGATCAAACTGGCTGATCACACTACTAAAACAACAAGACACACAGCTAGCTGATCTAACTGGC
>NW_027012209.1:5000-12500 GCF_036934945.1 Oncorhynchus masou masou
ACCGATACAATACCTATAATATACATATAATATATACCTATACAATACCTATAATATACCTATACAATACCTATAATATATACCTATACAATACCTATAATATATACCTATACAATACCTATAATATATACCTATACAATACCTATAATATACCTATAATATATACCTATACAATACCTATAATATATACCGATACAATACCTATAATATACATATAATATATACCTATACAATACCTATACAATACCTATAATATATACCTATACAATACCTATAATATATACCTATACAATACCTATAATATATACCTATACAATACCTATAATATACCTATAATATATACCTATACAATACCTATAATATATACCTATACAATACCTATAATATACCTATACAATACCTATAATATATACCTATACAATACCTATAATATACCTATAATATACCTATACAATACCTATAATATACCTATACAATACCTATAATATATACCTATACAATACCTATAATATACCTATAATATACCTATAATATATACCTATACAATACCTATAATATATACCTATACAATACCTATAATATATACCTATACAATACCTATAATATACCTATAATATATACCTATACAATACCTATAATATATACCTATACAATACCTATAATATACCTATACAATACCTATAATATATACCTATACAATACCTATTGTCACGCCTTGGTCTTAGTATTTTGTGTTTTAGTTTTATTAGTTAGTCAGACCAGGGTGTGACATGGGTTTGTATGTATGTAGTTTCATATTAGGGGTTTGTAGTGTTTTGGGATAATAGCTGATTAGGGTGTGTGTTAATAGGTTGGCACCTGAGGGCGGTTCTCAATCGGAGTCAGGTGCTTCTCGTTGTGCGCTGATTGGGAACATTATTTAGGTAGCCTGGTTTTCGCTTTGCATTTTATTGGGTGATTGTTCTGTCTCTGTGTAGTGTGCACCAGTCAGGCTGTAGGTTTCACGTTCCCGTTTGTTGTTTTGTATTATTTAGTTGTTCATGTATAGTTCGTTCGTTTGTCTTCTTAAATAAACATGAGTAACACACGCTGCATTTGGTCCCGACTCTTTTCAACTAAAAGAACGCCGTTACAATACCTATACCAAAACCTATAATATACATATAATATATACCTATACAATACCTATAATATACCTATACAATACCAATAATATGCCAATAATATACCTATAACATACCTATACAAACCAATATAATCTAGGTGATAACAAAGTTGGTACCTTTGGCACAATCCATGCCATGGACCCTGGGAAGCAGTGGCACACACCCCGACATACACTCTCCGTTTCATAGCAATTCTGCGGGCATTCTTGCACTGAATCTAAAATTGAACAGCAAGGATGGAAACAGACAAGTTATTATTAGAACTAAATCCTGTATATATGAAAATATTATTATAACCAAATAAATATGAATATATTATTATAAAAAATCAAATATATATGAATATATTATTATAACCAAATATATATTAGTATATTACTAAAACCAAATATATATTAGTATATTACTATTAAATCAAATATATTAATATATTATTATTAAATCAATAAATATTAATATATCATTATTATAATCAAATATATATGAATATATTACTATAACCAAATATATATTAATATATTACTATAACCAAATATATATTAGTATATAATTATTAAATCCAAATATATATTAAGATATTATTATTAAATCCAAATATATATTAATATAATCATTATTATAACCAAATATATATGAATATATTACTATAACCAAATATATATTAATATAATCATTATTATAACCAAATATATATGAATATATTACTATAACCAAATATATATTAATATATAACTAGAACCAAATACATATGAATATATATTAATGATTAAATATTATATAGAATAGAGAAGGATGTGATTGTTCCCTCTCCTTCACCCTCCTCTAATATCCCCCTCCTTCTCCCTCCTCTAATATTCCCCTCCTTCTCCCTCCTCTAATATCCCTCTCCTTCTCCCTACTCTCTTTATCCCTCTCCTTCTCCCTCCTCTAATATCCCTCTCCTTCTCCCTCCTCTAATATCCCTCTCCTTCTCCCTCCTCCTCTAATATCCTCTCCGTCTCCCTCCTCTAATATCCCTCTCCTTCTCCCTCCTCTAATATCCCTCTCCTTCTCCCTCCTCTAATATCCCTCTCCTTCTCCCTCCTCTAATATCCCTCTCCTTCTCCCTCCTCTAATATCCCTCTCCTTCTCCCTCCTCTAATATCCTCTCCGTCTCCCTCCTCTAATATCCCTCTCCTTCTCCCTCCTCCTAATATCCCTCTCCTTCTCCCCTCCTCTAATATCCCTCTCCTTCTCCCTCCTCTAATATCCCTCTCCGTCTCCCTCCTCTAATATCCCTCCTTCTCCCTCCTCCTAATATCTCTCGTCTCCCTCCTCTAATATCCCTCTCCTTCTCCCTCCTCTAATATCCCTCTCCTTCTCCCCTCCCCTCTAATATCCCTCTCCGTCTCCCTCCTCTAATATCCCCTCTCCTTCTCCCTCCTCTAATATCCCTCTCCTTCTCCCTCCTCTAATATCCCTCTCCTTCTCCCTCCTCTAATATCCCTCTCCTTCTCCCTCCTCTAATATCCCTCTCCTTCTCCCTCCTCTAATATCCCTCTCCTTCTCCCTCCTCTAATACCCCTCTCCTTCTCCGTCCTCTAATATCCCTCTCCTTCTCCGTCCTCTAATACCCCTCTCCTTCTCCCTCCTCTAATATCCCTCTCCTTCTCCCTCCTCTAATACCCCTCTCCTTCTCCGTCCTCTAATATCCCTCTCCTTCTCCGTCCTCTAATATCCATCTCATCCACACCTCCTTTCTTTCCAGTTTTGATCAGGCAGACTCCTTCCCTCGTCACCTCTTACCTCCCTACCGTTCATAATTAGACACATCTAAATAATTAACAGTCATTAAAGTTTTACTGAAGGCTGAACCTGCTAGCCTTTCTATAGCTAATATAATAGTCTTAACGCAGAACGACTAGTATTTGATGGAAGAATGATCTCGGGCACTATACTGTGTAGGCAGCTCCTGGTGGCAAGTCATACATGCATCTGTTGAGATTCAGGAATTCTTATTCCCATTGTTTATCTGTAAACATCCATTAGCAGAGAGACAATTAGCTAAGAAATATAAAGAAAATGCACTGCACAGATACTTCAGAATGCCTCTGTGGTGTGACTGTTTAACACATTATTTAAAGGATTCAGTAAACTACAACTTCTTAGCATACCCCAAATGTCCTCACACCCCTTCGTCCTCCCTCCACATACCCCAAATGTCCTCACACCCCTTCGTCCTCCCTCCCCATACCCCAAATGTCATCACACCCCTTCGTCCTCCCTCCACATACCCCAAATGACCTCACACCCCTTCGTCCTCCCTCCACATACCCCAAATGTCCTCTCACCCCTTAGTCACTCCCTCCACATACCCCCAATGTCCTCTCACCCCTTCGTCCTCCCTCCACATACCCCAAATGTCCTCACACCCCTTCGTCCTCCCTCCACATACCCCAAATGTCCTCTCACCCCTTCGTCCTCCCTCCACATACCCCAAATGTCCTCTCACCCCTTCGTCCTCCCTCCACATACCCCAAATGTCCTCTCACCCCTTCGTCCTCCCTCCACATACCCCAAATGTCCTCTCACCCCTTCGTCCTCCCTCCACATACCCCAAATGTCCTCACACCCCTTCGTCCTCCCTCCACATACCTCAAATGTCATCACACCCCTTCGTCCTCCCTCCACATACCCCAAATGACCTCACACCCCTTCGTCCTCCCTCCACAGCCCCTGCCACAAGTGATATTTTATATTAATAAAACCAGGCAAGTCAGTTAAGAACAAATTCTTATTTTCAATGACGGCCTAGGAACAGTGGGTTAACTGCCTGTTCAGGGACAGAACAGATTTGTACCTTGGCAGTCCGAGATTTGATCTTATGTAACCTTTACGGTTACTAGTCCCAGCAGCTCTAACCACTAGCCTGCCTGCCGCCCTACACTCTAACCACTAGACTACCTACCGCCCCTACACTCTAACCACGAGGCTACCTGCCGCCCCTACCTCTAACCACTAGACTACCTACCGCCCCTACCTCTAACCACTAGACTACCTACCGCCCCTACACTCTAACCACTAGACTACCTACCGCCCTACACTCTAACCACTAGGCTATCCTGGGGGTAGCCTGTGGTTAGAAGTTAGGTGAGAAATGGTTGGGGTAATGAAGGCTGGTAACCTAGTGGTTAAAATCATCTAGTGGCGGCAGGTAATCTGGTGGTGACAACAGAAAAGAATAGCCCCAGTGGTTAGAGTCCAACTCAACTCCGGTTCTGTTCTGTTTGGCCTGGGATTTCTCTTCTCAGTAGCATCCTCCTCAGAATGGCTTTCATTCAAATTAAAATCTCTAAATCCAAGATGTCGTGTCATGCGTTTACTGCCTTGAGCCCCACACGTGTGGACACAGTGCTTCTCTTTGATGGGTGGCACCAGAAAGAGTCATGAATACTACATTTCCTGTTTCCTGGTTTTTACCTCTTGTTTGTTCTCAGCTGTTTCTTGTTTGTCTACTGTTTGAGGACAGACCCAGCTGTTGGACGGCAGCTCGTGTACAAACGGAGGACACACCACAGGGATACATCTCTTTTATGACTCAATCTCCATTCAACACTTGTATCCGTCTCCTCCCAATATAAGTCTAAGCCTATCTCAGACCAACAGGGACGCAATCCTGGAAGGGAAACTCACTCAGAGGTGTTACTACCAGAATCCTAAATGTTTCCGCTTTACAAAGGAGAACACAGACAGTGTGAAGCACAGCAGGACAATATAGCAGCAGCACCCACCGAGTACGGTGCTGAAGGAGACAGACTCCTTGTCCTTGCCGTCGTTGTAGAAGGCCAGATGCCAGGTGCGGGGTCAGGTACTGAACAAAGATGGCCTCGTTCAGAACCACCGTGTGGATGCTGCGGCGCTCCCGGGAGACTCCACCACTCCACTTCTCCTTCCCGTCCAGACGCTCCATGTAGTCATACTGAACACAGAGAACAGGGTTAGAGAGGGAGGGAGGGAGGGACAACAGAGAGAACAGGGTTAGAGAGGAGAGGAGGAACAGGGTTAGAGAGGGAGAGGAACAACAGAGAACAGGGTTAGAGAGGGAGGGAGGAACAACAGAGAGAACAGGGTTAGAGAGGGAGAGAGGACAACAGAAGAACAGGGTTAGAGAGGGAGGGAGGACAACAGAGAACAGGGTTAGAGAGGGAGAGAGGGACACAGAGAGAACAGGGTTTAGAGAGGGAGGGAGGGACACAACAGAAGAACAGGGTTAGAGAGGGAGGGAGGGACATTAACAGAGAGAACAGGGGTTAGGGGAGGGGAGGGACAGCAGAGAAGAACAGGGTTAGACAAGGGAGGGGAGGGGAGGAGAGGGGAGGAGAGGGGAGGGGACCAACAGAGAGAACAGGGGTTAGAGGGAGGGGACAAGAGAGAACAGGGTTAGAGAGGGAGGGAGAGGGAGGGAGGAGGGGAGGGGAAGGGGAGGGGAGGGGAGGGAGGGGAGGGGAGGAGGGGAGGAGGAGGGGGAGGGAGGGAGGAGGGAGGGAGGGAGGGACAGCAGAGAGAACAGGGTTAGAGGGAGGACGGAGGACGGAGGAGGACAACAGAGAACAGAGGTTAGAGAGGGAGGGAGGAGGACAACAGAGAAGAACAGGGTTAGAGAGGGAGGGGAGGAGGAGGAGGACAACAGAGAAGAACAGGGTTGAGAGGGAGGGAGGAGGAGGGAGGAGGACAACAGAGAGAACAGGGTTAGAGAGGGAGAGGGACACAGAGAGAACAGGGTTAGAGAGGGAGAGAGGGACACAGAGAACAGGGTTAGAGGGAGGGAGGGGACAACAGAGAACAGGGTTAGAGGGGAGAGAGGAACACAGAAGAGAACAGGGTTAGAGAGGGAGAGGACACAGAGAGAACAGGGTTAGAGAGGGAGGAGGACAACAGAGAGAACAGGGTTAGAGGAGGGGACAACAGAGACAACTTAGGAGTTGGTGGGAGGACATGAGAACAGAGTTAGGAGGAGAGAGGGACAACAGAGAGAACAGGGTTAGTGAGGGAGAGAGGGACAACAGAGACAACAGGGTTAGTGAGGGAGAGAGGGACAACAGAGACAACAGGGTTAGAGAGGGAGAGAGGGACAACAGAGAGAACAGGGTTAGAGAGGGAGAGAGGATGGGAGGGACAACAGAGAGAACAGGGTTAGTGAGGCAGGGAGGGACACAGAGAGAACAGGGTTAGAGAGGAAGAGAGGGAGCGAGGGACAACAGAGAGAACAGGGTTAGTGAGGGAGAGAGGGAGGGAGGGACAACACAGAGAACAGGGTTGGTGAGGCAGGGAGGGACACAGAGAGAACAGGGTTAGGGAGAGAGGGCATGACAACAGGGAGAACAGGGTTAGAGAGGGAGAGGGACAACCAGAGAACAGGGTTAGAGAGGAGAGGGAGAAGGAGCGAGGGACAACAAGGGAGAACAGGGTTAGTGAGGCAGGGAGGAGACACAGAGCCAGAACAGGGTTAGAGAGGAAGAGAGAGAGCAGAGGCAGGGAGGGACACAGAGAGAACAGGGTTAGAGAGGAAGAGAGGGAGAGAGGCAGGGAGGGACAACAGAGAGAACAGGGTTAGTGAGGCAGGGAGGGACACAGAGAGAACAGGGTTAGAGAGGAAGAGAGGGAGCGAGGGACAACAGGGAGAACAGGGTTAGAGAGGGAGAGAGGGACAACAGAGAGAACAGGGTTAGAGAGGGAGAGAGGGGGGAGGGACAAAGAGAGAACAGGGTTAGAGATGCAGGGAGGGACAACAGAGAGAACAGGGTTAGGAGAGAGGACACAGAGGGAACAGGGTTAGTGAGGAGAGAGGACAACAGAGAGAACAGGGTTAGAGAGGAGGGAGGGACAACAGAGAGAACAGGGTTAGAGAGGGGGAGAGAGGCAGGGAGAGGAGAGGGACAACAGAGAGAACAGGGTTAGAGAGGGATAGGAGGGAGGGACAACAGAGAGAACAGGGTTAGTGAGGGAGAGAGGGACAACAGAGAGAACAGGGTTAGTGAGGGAGAGAGGGAGGGAGGGACAACAGAGAGAACAGGGTTGGTGAGGGAGAGAGGCAGGGAGGGACAACAGAGAGAACAGGGTTAGTGAGGGAGAGAGGCAGGGAGGGACAACAGGGAGAACAGGGTTAGAGAGGGAGAGAGGGAGGGAGGGACAGGGAGAACAGGGTTAGAGAGGGAATAGGCAGGGAGGGACAACAGAGAACAGGGTTGGTGAGGGAGAGAGGGAGGAGGGACAACAGAGAACAGGGTTGGTGGGGAGAGAGGGAGGAGGGACAACAGAGAACAGGGTTGGTGAGGGAGATGGGAGGGAGGGACAA
>NW_027012209.1:17500-20309 GCF_036934945.1 Oncorhynchus masou masou
ATGCCTGACTGGCCTCCAGAACAGTCTTTATAAACACAATGCTCTGACTGGCCTCCAGAACAGTCTTTATAAACACAATGCTCTGACTGGCCTCCAGAACAGTCTTTATAAACACAATACTCTGACTGGCCTCCAGAACAGTCTTTATAAACACAATGCTCTGACTGGCCTCCAGAACAGTCTTTATAAACACAATGCTTGACTGGCCTCCAGAACAGTCTTTATAAACACAATGCTCTGACTGGCCTCCAGAACAGTCTTTATAAACACAATACCACTGGCTCCAGAACAGTCCTATACCCACAATGCTGACTGGCCTCCAGAACAGTCTTTATAAACACAATACTCTGACTGGCCTCCAGAACAGTCTTTATAAACACAATGCTCTGACTGGCCTCCAGAACGGTCTTTATAAACACAATGCTGACTGGCCTCCAGAACAGTCTTTATAAACACAATGCTCTGACTGGCCTCCAGAACGGTCTTTATAAACACAATGCTGACTGGCCTCCAGAACAGTCTTTATAAACACAATGCTCTGACTGGCCTCCAGAACAGTCTTTATAAACACAATACTCTGACTGGCCTCCAGAACAGTCTTTATAAACACAATGCTGACTGGCCTCCAGAACAGTCTTTATAAACACAATGCTCTGACTGGCCTCCAGAACAGTCTTTATAAACACAATGCTCGACTGGCCTCAGAACAGTCTTTATAAAAACAATGCTGACTGGCCTCCAGAACAGTCTTTATAAACACTAATGCTCTGACTGGCCTCCAGAACAGTCTTTATAAACACAATACTCTGACTGGCCTCCAGAACAGTCTTTATAAACACTATACTCTGACTGGCCTCCAGAACAGTCTTTATAAACACTATACTCTGACTGGCCTCCAGAACAGTCTTTATAAACACAATGCTGACTGGCCTCCAGAACGGTCTTTATAAAAACAATGCTGACTGGCCTCCAGAACAGTCTTTATAAACACAATGCTCTGACTGGCCTCCAGAACAGTCTTTATAAACACAATGCTCTGACTGGCCTCCAGAACAGTCTTTATAAACACAATGCTCTGACTGGCCTCCAGAACAGTCTTTATAAACACAATACTCTGACTGGCCTCCAGAACAGTCTTTATAAACACAATACTCTGACTGGCCTCCAGAACAGTCTTTATAAACACAATGCTCTGACTGGCCTCCAGAACAGTCTTTATAAACACAATGCTCTGACTGGCCTCCAGAACAGTCTTTATAAACACAATGCTGACTGGCCTCCAGAACAGTCTTTATAAACACAATGCTGACTGGCCTCCAGAACAGTCTTTATAAACACAATGCTCTGACTGGCCTCCAGAACAGTCTTTATAAACACAATACTCTGACTGGCCTCCAGAACAGTCTTTATAAACACAATGCTGACTGGCCTCCAGAACAGTCTTTATAAACACAATGCTCTGACTGGCCTCCAGAACAGTCTTTATAAACACAATACTCTGACTGGCCTCCAGAACAGTCTTTATAAACACAATACTCTGACTGGCCTCCAGAACAGTCTTTATAAACACAATGCTCTGACTGGCCTCCAGAACAGTCTTTATAAACACAATGCTCTGACTGGCCTCCAGAACAGTCTTTATAAACACAATGCTGACTGGCCTCCAGAACAGTCTTTATAAACACAATGCTCTGACTGGCCTCCAGAACAGTCTTTATAAACACAATGCTCTGACTGGCCTCCAGAACAGTCTTTATAAACACAATGCTCTGACTGGCCTCCAGAACAGTCTTATACCCACAATGCTCTGACTGGCCTCCAGAACAGTCTTTATAAACACAATGCTCTGACTGGCCTCCAGAACAGTCTTTATAAACACAATGCTCTGACTGGCCTCCAGAACAGTCTTTATAAACACAATGCTCTGACTGGCCTCCAGAACAGTCTTTATAAACACAATACTCTGACTGGCCTCCAGAACAGTCTTTATAAACACAATACTCTGACTGGCCTCCAGAACAGTCTTTATAAACACAATGCTCTGACTGGCCTCCAGAACAGTCTTTATAAACACTAATGCTCTGACTGGCCTCCAGAACAGTCTTTATAAACACAATACTCTGACTGGCCTCCAGAACAGTCTTTATAAACACAATGCTGACTGGCCTCCAGAACAGTCTTTATAAACACAATGCTCTGACTGGCCTCCAGAACAGTCTTTATAAACACAATGCTCTGACTGGCCTCCAGAACGGTCTTTATAAAAACAATGCTGACTGGCCTCCAGAACAGTCTTTATAAACACAATGCTCTGACTGGCCTCCAGAACGGTCTTTATAAACACTATACTCTGACTGGCCTACAGAACAGTCTTTATACCCACAATGCTGACTGGCCTCCAGAACAGTCTTATACCCACAATGCTCTGACTGGCCTCCAGAACAGTCTTTATAAACACAATGCTCTGACTGGCCTCCAGAACAGTCTTTATAAACACAATGCTGACTGGCCTCCAGAACAGTCTTTATAAACACAATGCTCTGACTGGCCTCCAGAACAGTCTTTATAAACACAATGCTCTGACTGGCCTCCAGAACAGTCTTTATAAACACAATGCTCTGACTGGCCTCCAGAACAGTCTTTATAAACACAATGCTCTGACTGGCCTCCAGAACGGTCTTTATAAACACAATGCTGACTGGCCTCCAGAACAGTCTTTATAAACACAATGCTCTGACTGGCCTCCAGAACAGTCTTTATAAACACAATGCTCTGACTGGCCTCCAGAACAGTCTTTATAAACACAATG
>NW_027012210.1:0-20306 GCF_036934945.1 Oncorhynchus masou masou
TCACTGGAGCAACCATCTGAGTCATTGACTCTAGAACTAGAGCAATCCCTTGAGCCTCAATCTCAAACACTGGAGCAACCATCTGAGTCCTTGACTCCAGAACTAGAGCAATCCCTTGAGCCTCAATCTCAAACACTCGAGCAACCATCTGAGACATTGAGTCCAAAAAATGTGAAAAAGGAATCAAAGCGTTGCAGGTGGCTGAAAAAGGAAAAACAATGTAATGTCATGATATTACTTTGAGAAAGATATCCACTATTTCATGATGATTTTAAGCAAAACTACAGTTTTTTGCATAATGTTTATGATTTTTTGTATTAATGCTTTGTTTGAAATGTACAATGCTGATTTAATCCTACGTGAATTAAATTGTACCTAATGTGTCAGTTATACTATGTTGCGTATATTAAAAGCCATGCTCTTTATGTGTGTGGCGTATTTCTCTCTCTAGTATGGAAGAGATCTCAGTTCAGCTAGCGTGCACATTTGAAACATCTTATCCTGTTTTTTACACATTTTATAACTTAAAAAATAGCTAAAATAAAATTGCTGCTACTAATTATAGTTCATTGGATCATTATTGTTATTGCTGAAGGAATCACATTTAATCAATATCATTCAGGGTAACAAAATATTGTCATACAGTATATGTCACGTTCGTCGAAATGAATGGACCAAGACGCAGCGTGCGTAGGTTCACGTATTTTAATAAATTGAAACTCACCAAACAAAAACAAACAAGCACAAAAGAAACGTGACCTTCTGTGCTGCTCGCAGGCAGAAACACAAACACAAGATCCCACAAACACAATGGGGAAAATGGCTTCCTAAATATGATCCCCAATCTGAGACAACGATAAACAGCTGCCTCTGATTGGGAACCATATCAGGCCAAAATAGAATTATAATTCCCCTAGATAACCCACTCTAGTCATTGTCACACCCCAACCACCATAGATTAAAAAAAACAGCTCTCTATGGTCTGGGCGTGACAGTATAACACCAGTATTTTATTATAAAATACAATAACTTTGTTTTGTTGACTCAGAAAGACAAAAACAAATCTCAAACGATGAAGTGAAAAATATTTTCATAGATTTTAGCATTTTTTTCAGTGTAAGGCAGAATGTTTTTTTGTAAAAGAAACCTTCAACAGATTTAGTGTTGTACTCGTGACACATCAAATATGTGGTATTCAAAATAAAATAATGTCATTTTTTCAGGGTAGTTTTATTTCTGCCGGTCTAAGCATGGATATATAACCTTGTAATGAGGAAAAATGGGTATCAAATTAATTGTATTTTTTAACACTTAAGTGTTAAACTGAATGACATTTTACTAGGGTACATTCATATGAATCACAATAAAATGAATTACTGGTTTTATTCTTGAATATAACTAATATAACTAATAGGTGACACTCCAATGAACATTAAAAAAAGCCTTTCAGGGAATTGTAATTTCTGTTAAAGTTTTTTGCTACTTTGAAAACTTTATACGTCTTTGATCCAGGTACAAATTTGTTTTTTATTTTTAAATACCACTGTGACACTGATGGAAGGGGAAATCTGATGAGGGATTCCCTTAATCTCTTATGTACAAACATAGGTTAAGGACTGAGGAATGAAAGCTCCAGGGTCACCTCCAAGGGGGTTGAAGAAGGACTCCTTTTGAATCCAGCAGTTATTACTTTCCCTGGGCCCGCAAAATCATTAGGCTTGCAGCCGCCTCCCAGAGTGAAATGTACGCATTAAATAGGAGAGAAGAGAGAGAGAGAAAGAGAGAGAGAGAAAGAGAGTGAGAGAAAGAGACAGACAAAGAGGGAGGGATAGAGAGAGAGACAGAGCAGAGAGGAGGGAGGGATAGAGAGAGAGAGACAGACGAGAGAGAGAGAGAGAGAGAGAGAGAGAGAGAGAGAGAGAGAGAAATACAGAGAGAGAGAGAGAATACAGAGACAGAGAGAGTAGGTTTGAGGTCATCATAAAGCAAGTCATCACACTATGTAGGCTACAGTACCGCCAACATGTATCTCCATTAAATATTAACCGCACTGTACATAAGTCACAGAAATTGTGTGTGTACATATAAGAAAATATCTGTTACCATTCAGTATTGACCCAATCAAGGACATGGTGTTGCCAAACCAAAAACAACATGTTTTTAATCATATATCGTTGTTGTTCTATGGAAACATCAGACAGCAAGCGAGGTCACCTGGCCTTGCTGTTGTTTTTGGATTGAGGTCACATGACGTGTCATGAGTCAGCATACCACACTATCCACAGAGTTAAAGCTGGGCTATTGTTTTGACTTGCCGGCCAGCCATACGGTTAGCCGACTGACAGTGGTCACGAGAGGTGGCTATTGTGACAGTACGCTTTCTGTTACACATCCCTGCGCGTCAGTAGCCAGGCGTCCTACCACCACCCACGATGATGGAGACAAGCTCCACTTGAGGCTCTATACCATGACACCTAGGGTAGGCGTGACTGACTCAGCGAAGTTGGCTTCTATATCCAGCGTGCACTGCGACCAGGAATACAAGACATGCAAATCCCAAAAGACCTGTGAACATTGTTAAAACTTGAAAACGTTGAACAATCGGATCATGCCTACCTCTTAGAAAAGGGGTTCCAAAAGGGTTCTGCGGCTGTCCCCCATAGGAGAACCCTTTTTGGTTCCAGAGTAGAAATGTAATGGAGTGCAAAAGGGTCTAACTGGAATCTGAAGGGGTTCTTCAAGGGTTCTCTATGGGAACAGCCGAAGAACCTTTTGGTTCTAGATAGCATATTTTCTGAGAGTGTACAGTATTAATTCAATACAACTCTTCATTCATAATGCCACTACACTTAGTAGTTGAATGTTTCTCTGAGTGCCCAAAGCTCTGTCTTTTTATGTCAACTCAACCATGACATGGTCTTTACTCCAGAGCAGAAGAAGGTTGACATGGACAGCGGAGAGACAGACATCTCAACAAATAGCCTTTCAGAGACAGAGCCAGATACAGAATCTTCTATCTCCATGGCTTTAAAACAACACAGCCAAGCCTTTGTTTGAGCACTTGACTTTAACAGAGGTCCAAATCAGGAATTCCTCATCGACTTCCTTTGACAGATAAGCGTTTTAACTGTTAAAATGAGCTTCTGTCAGAACCCCCTGGGCCGGTCGTGAGTTCCATAAATAGTTTATGCTATTTGCGGTCTTTTCCAGTCATGGAAAATACTTGAAATTACAGGTTAGAGGTGTTGAAAAATGGCTTCCGCAACCCAATGTTGGCAACTAAGAAAAGTAGTAGTCAGTAAGGCCTTGAGCTATTAGATACTACTACCACTGACTGAAGTGTGTGCTGCAAACATGTTGACAACCCACAAAGCCCTTTGTTCCAGGTACTGTATGTCTGTACTACATAAACCTGAGTTGCTCCAGATGAAATTAGTAAACACAATTTGAAAATGTATATTGAACATTATTAAACTCAAATATTGAGAGTGATATAATATGCACAGATCGGATTACAATAAATTAGATAAACTGTCCAGTGACACAATCTTCAACAAATGTTGTTTACTTGTACCATGTTGAGTCCTCATTTTGTTGACTTCAAAGAAGAATCACAAAGAAAGCCACAGAGCATCTCAATATCCAATCACTAACATCCTCTGTTGCTTATCTGCACATAGAAAGCCATTGTCTAAAACATTGGATTAAAATCAAATCAAATCAAATTGTCTTTGTCACATACAACATGTTTAGCAGATGTTATTGCGGGTGTAGCGAAATACTTCAGACCATGCTGCAGTTTGTCTCACATTGTTTACCGACTGAACGCAGCCCTCAAGAGAGTCAAATACCTGACCCAACTGAACACAGCCCTCTGAAGAGGGAGTCCAAACCCTAACCCAACTGAACACAGCCCTCTGAAGAGGGAGTCAAAACCCTGACCCAACTGAACACAGCCCTCTGAAGAGGGAGTCAAAACCCTGACCCAACTGAACACAGCCCTCTGAGGAGGAGTCAAATCCACGACCCTCATCCAGTTACAATGTGGTTAACAGAGCACTCACCAGCCAGAAGGACATAGCAGAGCTTCAATAGGACGGCCACTACCTCTCTTAGGTCCAGAACCCGGTAAGGTCCAGAATATGCAATTAGGCTTGCCTGGGGCTCATGAGGACTGTGCTATAGTCTCTCTAGTAACACAAACTGAACTGAGATACACACCCTGGCAGTCTATATCCTGACATTTCCTGAGCTGCATTGTTAGCAAAGGAAGAAGGAAACACAGACACACACACTCTTCTTCATACACACACTCTCTCACACACAGACAGACACATGCTCACACACACACACTCTCTCTCACACAGACACAGGCACAAGCATGCACAAAACACTCACACTAACACAAACACACACCGGCACGCTTGCACATACAGTCCATAACATACAACAGACACAGTGGAAAGATTGACTCTCAGGGAGTCCCATCATGGAGCGAACTGCAGAATGTAGTAACAGCAGGAGGTTCCTTCCTTTCTGTTCGGGGGCCGAGGTCAGCGTTTAACCTGTGGCCGGCGGGGAGGTCTGCTCACCAAGACAATTCACTTCTTTGTCGATCATTGACAGATATATAGAGATCTTTCCAGTGTCGCAAGACGGAGCTTTCTCCACACTGCGGGTTAAAAGGACCGCAGCTTATTTACAAGGGCCGTTGATTATGGTAAAGAATGGGATTCCTGTCAATCCATCAAATAGCTATTTCTGTGTGTTTTATGGACATGCGACTCTATTCAGTGACGGATTTAGAGGTCAAGGTGTAAAGATCAGTGTGTGACAGAGAAATGACCCAGAAGAACAATGGGTAAGAGGTCTGAGAGAAGGGTCTCTTCATGTGATATATGTGATATGGTAGCAGCTAAAGTGTCTGTGTTCTTTTGCCCATCTTAATCTTTTTCTTTTTATTGGCCAGTCTGTGATATTGTTATGTACTTGAGTGAAGACCCAAAAGCGGTTTTAACAGAAAACAGAGTTCTTTAATGAAAAACAGGAATGGCATAAATCCTCTTCCAACGTAGTCAATGGAACAAAAGAACGTTAGTATAATGCAGGATGCACCTGCCAGGCAGACTCCGACAGGATAGGACAAGGTGGAAGCAAACGGGACGACAGCTTGCTTCTGGCATCAAAAACACAAACAAGAATCAGACACTGAAAGTAGCAGGAACAGAGAGAGAAATAGAGACCTAATCAGAGGGGGAAGAGAGAACAGGTGGGACAGAGTGAATGAGCTAGTTAGGGGAGATGTAGAACAGCTGAAGAATGAGAGACAGAGAAGGTAACCTAATAAGACCAGCAGAGAGAGACAGAGTGAAGAGAAAGGACAGGAACAGACATAACAAGACATGACAGTACCCCCCCCCACTCACCGAGCGCCTCCTGGCGCACTCGAGGAGGAAACCTGGCGGCAACGGAGGAAATCATCGATCAGCGAACGGTCCAGCACGTCCCGAGAGGGAACCCAACTCCTCTCCTCAGGACCGTACCCCTCCCAATCCACTAGGTACTGATGACCACGGCCCCGAGGGCGCATGTCCAAAATCTTACGAACCCTGTAGATGGGTGCGCCCTCGACAAGGATGGGGGGGGGGACGAGCGGGGGCGCGAAGAACGGGCTTAACACAGGAGACATGGAAGACCGGGTGAACGCGACGAAGATAGCGCTGGAGAAGAAGTCGCACTGCGACAGGATTAATGACCTGAGAAATACGGAACGGACCAATGAACCGCGGGGCCAACTTGCGAGAAGCTGTCTTAAGGGGAAGGTTCTGAGGAGAGCCATACTCTCTGACCGCAACAATATCTAGGACTCTTGGTCCTACGCTATTAGCGGCCCTCACAGTTCGTTTCCCATTACGGCAAAGTGCCGACCTGACCCCTTCCAGGTGCGCCGCAACGCTGGACAAAAGCCTGAGCGGGAGGGGACGCAGGACTCGGCGAGCTGAGAGATGAGAACAGCGGAGGCTGGTACCCGAGGCTACTCTGAAAAGGAGATAGACCGGTAGCAGACGAGGGAAGCGAGTTGTCGCTCTGCCCAGGGAGCTGTTCTGACCAAGACGCAGGGTTACGAAAGAAAGACTGCGTAAAATGCGACCAACAGTCTGATTGGCCCGTTCGGGTTGACCGTTAGGACTGGGGATGAAAGCCGGACGAGAGACTGACAGGAAGCCCCAATCAAACGGCAAAACTCCCTCCAAAATTGAGACGGAACTGCGGGCCTCTGTCGGAAACGACGTCAGACGTGAAGGGCCATGAATTCGGAAAACATTCTCGATAATGATCTGAGCCGTCTCCTTAGCAGAAGGGAGCTTAGCGAGAGGAATGAAATGAGCCGCCTTAGAAAATCTATCGACAACCGTAAGAATAACTGTCTTCCCCGCTGATGAAGGCAGTCCGGTGATAAAATCTAAAGCGATGTGAGACCACGGTCGAGAGGGAATGGGAAGCGTCTGAGACGGCCGGCAGGAGGAGAGTTCCCAGATTTAGTCTGCGCGCAGACCGAACAAGCGGCGACAAATCGACGCGCGTCACGTTCCCGAGTGGGCCACCAGAAACGCTGGCGAATGGAAGCGAGCGTACCCCGAACGCCGGTGGCCGGCTAACTTGGCAGAGTGGCCCACTGAAGAACGGCCGGACGAGTAGGAACGGGAACGAACAGAAGGTTCCTAGGGACAAGCTCGCGGCGACGGAGTGTGAGCGAGTGCTTGCTTTACCTGCCTCTCAATTCCCCAGACAGTCAACTCGACAACACGCCCGTCAGGGAGAATCCCCTCGGGGTCGGTGGAGACCTCAGAAGAACTGAAGAGACGAGATAAAGCATCAGGCTTGGTGTTTTTGAGCCCGGACGATAAGAAATAACAAACTCAAACGAGCGAAAACAGAGCCCAACGGCCTGACGCGCATTAAGTCGTTTGGCTGAACGGATGTACTCAAGGTTCCTATGGTCAGTCCAAACGCAAAAGGAACCCCCTCCAACCACTGTCGCCATTCGCCTAGGGCTAAGCGGATGGCGAGCAAAGTTTAGCGTTACCAACATCATAGTTACGTTCTGACGGCGTATAAGCGATGAGAGAAAAACGCGCAAGGATGACCTTGCCGTCAGAGAGAGAGCGCTGAGAAAGAATGGCTCCCACGCCCACCTCTGACGCGTCAACCTCAACAACAAACTGACTAGAGATGTCAGGTGTAACAAGAATAGGTGCGGATGTAAAACGATTCTTAAGAAGATCAAAAGCTCCCTGGGCGGAAACGGACCACTTAAAGCACGCCTTAACAGAAGTAAGGGCTGTGAGGAGCTGCCACCTGACCGAAATTACGGATGAAACGACGATAGAAATTAGCGAAACCCAGAAAGCGCTGCAGCTCGACGCGTGACTTAGGAACGGGCCAATCAATGACAGCCTGGACCTTAGCGGATCCATCTTAATGCCCTCAGCGGAAATAACGGAACCGAGAAAAGGGACAGAGGCGGCATGAAAAGTGCACTTCTCAGCCTTCACATAAAGACAGTTCTCCAAAAGGCGCTGGAGGACGCGCACACGTGCTGAACATGAATCGAGAGAGACGGTGAAAAATCAGGATATCATTCATGTAAAACGAAAAACAAAATGTTCAGCATGTCTTCAGACGTCGTTAACTAGTGCCTGAAAGACAGCTGGAGCGTTAACGAGGCCGAAAGGAAGAACCCGGTATTCAAAGTGCCCTTAACGGAGTGTTAAACGCCGTCTCCACTCGTCCCTCCCTGATGCGCACGAGATGGTAGGCGCTTACGAAGGTCCACCTTGGTGAAAAACCTGGCTCCCTGCAGGATCTCGAAGGCTGAAGACATAAGAGGAAGCCGGATAATGATTCTTAACTGTTATGTCATTCAGCCCTCGATAATCCACGCATGGGCGCAGGACCCGTCCTTCTTCTGAACAAAAAAAATCCCCCCGCCTCCGGCGGGAGAGGAGGAGGAGACTATGGTACCGGCGCCGAGCGAAACCGACAAATAATCCTCGAGAGCCTTACGTTCGGGAGCCGACAGAGAGTATAATCTACCCCGGGGGGAGTAGTTCCCGGAAGGAGATCAATACTACAGTCATACGACCGTGTGGAGGGAGAGAAGTGGCCTTGGAACGACTGAACACCGTGCGCAGATCAGGATACTCCTCCGGCACCCCTGTCAAATCGGGCCAGGCTCCTCCTGTGAAGAAGAGACAGAGGAAACAGGAGGGATAGCAGACATTAAACAGGTCACATGACAAGAAACATTCCAGGATAGGATAGTATTACTAGACCAATTAATAGAAGGGTTATGGCGCACCAGCCAGGGATGACCCAAAACAACAGGTGTAAAAGGTGAACGAAAATTAAAAAAGAAATGGTTTCGCTATGATTACCAGAGACAGTGAGGGTTAAAGGCAGCGTCTCACGCTGAATCTTGGGGAGAGAACTACCATCTAAAGCGAACAAGGCCGTGGGCTCCCTTAACTGTCTGAGAGGAATGTCATGTTCCAGCCCAGGTCTCGCCCATAAACAGCCCGCCCAGAGTCTATCAAGGCACTGCAGGAGCAGGATGAACCGGGCCAGCGGAGATGGACCGGAAAGGTAGTGCGTGATCCAGAAGGAGAGGCCTGAGTAGTTGCGTCACCAGCAGCCCTCCTCTTACTGATGAGCTCTGGCTTACTGGACATGAGGTGACAAAATGACCAGCGGAGCCGCAGTAGAGACAGAGGCGATTGGTGATTCTCTGTTCCTTCTCCTTGGCCGAGATGCGGATACCCCCCAGCTGCATAGGCTCAGCATCCGAGCCGGCGGAGGAGGGTGGCAGTGATGCGTGGCAGGTGGCAGTGATGTGGAGAGGGGAGCAACGGAGAACGCGAGCTCCTTTCCACGAGCTCGGCGACGAAGATCAAACCGTCGCTCTATGCGACAGTGAGCTATTAAGGAGTCCAGACTGGAGGAACTCCCGGGAGAGGATCTCATCCTTAACCTCGACGAGGGAGACCCTCCAGAAAACGAGCGAGCAAAGCCGGCTCGTTCCAGTCACTAGAGGCGGCGAGAGTGCGAAACTCAATAGAATAATCAGTTATGGATCGATTCCCTGACATAGGGAAGACAGGGCCCTGGAAGCCTCCTCCCCAAAAAACAGAACGGTCAAACCCGTATCATCTCCCTCCTTAAAGTCCTGATACTGGTTAATACACTCAGCCCCGCTCCCAGATTGCCGTGCCCCACTCACGCGCCCCGTCCGGGTAAGGAGAGAAATGACGTAGGCGATGCGGGCTGCGCCCTCCTGGGAGTAAGTGTTGGGCTGGAGAGAGAACACCACATCACACTGAGTGAGGAATGAGCGGCACTCAGTGGCTCCCAGAGTAACACGGCGGGTTGTTGATCCTGGGCCCGGAGACTCGGAAACCCTGGAAGTGGGCGGTGGATCTAGAGGTGGAGTTGGTGAACCTGTCTTGTGAGGTCGGGAGACTGGACGGCCAGGGTCTCGAACGGCATGTCGAGCAGCAGACAATTCCTCCCTCGTGTCTGCCTAGCATCGCTCCCTGGATCTCGACGGCGGAGGAAAAGGGTCCGGAGCCGCTGGGTCCATTTCTTGGTCTGATTCTTCTGTTATGTACTTGAGTGAAGACCCAAAAGCGGTTTTAACAGAAAACAGAGTTCTTTAATGAAAAACAGGAATGGCATAAATCCTCTTCCAACGTAGTCAATGGAACAAAAAGAACGTTAGTATAATGCAGGAAAAGAACGTTAGTATAATGCAGGATGCACCTGCCAGGCAGACTCCGACAGGATAGGACAAGGTGGAAGCAAACGGGACGACAGCTTGCTTCTGGCATCAAAAACACAAACAAGAATCAGACACTGAAAGTAGCAGGAACAGAGAGAGAAATAGAGACCTAATCAGAGGGGGAAGAGAGAACAGGTGGGAAAGAGTGAATGAGCTAGTTAGGGGAGATGTAGAACAGCTGAAGAATGAGAGACAGAGAAGGTAACCTAATAAGACCAGCAGAGAGAGACAGAGTGAAGAGAAAGGACAGGAACAGACATAACAAGACATGACAGATATGTCTTTTTCTTTGCAACGCTGCCTAAAAGACCAGCATCCTGGAGTCGCCTCTTCACTGTTGACGTTGAGACTGGTGTTTTGCGGGTACTATTTAATGAAGCTGCCAGTTGAGGACTTATGAGGCATCTGTTTCTCAAACTAGACACTCTAATGTACTAGTTCTCTTGCTCAGTTGTGCACCGGGCCTCCCACTCGTGTTTCTATTCTGTTTAGAGCCACTTTGCACTGTTCTGTGAAGGGAGTAGTACACAGCGTTGTAATAGCCTTCATTTCTCAGAACAAGAATAGACTGATGAGTTTCAGAAGAAAGGCCATTTTGAGCCTGTTATCGAACCCACAAATGAAGATGCTCCAGATACTCAGTTAGTCTTAAGGCCATTTTTATTGCTTCTTTAATCAGGACAACAGTTTTCAGCTGTGCTAAGATAATTGCAAAAGGGTTATCTAATGATCAATTAGCCTTTTAAAATGCTAGACTTGGATTAGCTAACACAACGTAGCCATTGGAACACAGGAGAGATGGTTGTTGATAATGTGCCGCTGTAGGCCTATGTAGATATTCCATAACAAATCAGCCATTTCCAGCTACAGTAGTCATTTACAACATTAACAATGTCTACACTGTATTTCTGATCAATTTGGTATTATTTTACTGGAACAAAAATGTGCTTTTCTTTAAAAAAGGAGGACATTTCTAAGTGACTCCAAACTTTTGAACAGTAGTGTACGTTCGAGACAGTTCAAACAAATCCATAATGTTGAAACAATAATAGAAACATACATAACAATCTATAAAGCAAATAGTCAGACGTATTTCCCCTGGAGTACTCAGACACTGAAACAACTTGTTTTGAATGAGGCAGTGTGGCGAGCAGAACCAGGGCTGGTCTGGGGTGAAGAGATCAGGTGCACAGCTAGGGAACATAGAGGGGCCAGACAGGCCACAACCTCTTAACCCACAGGGTCACCCTTTGTGTTTTAGCAGGCGCTAAATGGAACACATTTGAATCTAGCACATTTATTGGAACTTTGACTGGTTACTGGATGATTACATTGACAAAAGTGAGTGTCTTCAGGTAGGCAAAAACAACATCTCTTACAGTTCTTCCACCATTGAGTGTGAGATGAGTGTGGCGATGCGACATAGCGCTAACATTCCGGATGGCTTTGTCGAAGCACCATAAATCGACTTCAGCTTCAGTGGAGAGTTGTGTTTTCATTTATAGAGGCACTGTGTAAGTGAGTGTTAGTAGGGAACATCAAATATTACAGCAAATAGCTAAACTCCAATGTGCTGACCGAGGAAAAAAAGAAGTGTCTAATATTTATGAAGGACACTGTAAACAATGAGGTTTAATTATATCACAAGGACGGTAAAATGATGTCACACAAGCAACTAACAGTGTTTGGAGGTGTATGCTCAATGCAAAATGATAGCCAACTAACTGATTTGTGGCTCTGCCACAAAAATGGAAAAGGGGTTTCATTTATTATTTTCTATTTTCTACATTGTAGAATATTAGTGAAGATATAAACTATGAAATAACACATATGGAATCATGTAGTATCCAAAAAATAAATTCAAAGTACAAAAAACGTAACATTAAACATTCATGAAAATACAAGTGTCATACATCATTTAAAAGCTTAACTTCTTGTTAATCCAATCCGCTGTCAGATTTTTTAAAAACTTTACGGTGAACGCATACCATGTGATTATCTGAGGACAGCGCCCCACATCAAAATACTTTTTCAACCAGCACAGGCTTCACAAAATCACAAATAGAGATGAATTAAATCCCTTACCTTTGAAGATCTTCCTCTGTTTGCAATCTCAAGGGTCCCAGCTACACAATGAATGGTCGCTTTCTGCTCAATAAAGTCCTTCTTTATATCCAAAAAAGTCTGTTTAGTTGGCACCAATGATCTCAGTAATCCACCTGCTCAACATGCATACAAACTAATCCAAAAGGTAAAGTTCATCCAAACAGGTCAAAAGATGTTTCTAATTAATCCTCAGATCAGGTCTAATATCTAAATAAACAATAACTTTTAAGATGGAGAATAGTATGTTTAATAGGGAAGATAAATAACGAAGAAGGCGCACCTCATTCACGCGCCAACAAGACTACTTTTCTAATGAGAGACACCTTGTAGCTTTTCCAACGACTTGCTCATTTAAAAAACAAGCCTGAAACCCTTTCTAAAACTGTTGACATCTAGTGGAAGCCATACGAACTGCAATCTGGGTCCTATCTATTTGTATTTACCATAGGCTAGCACTGAAATGGCCTATGACCTCAAATAAAATACGGATGGATTTTCCTCAGGCTTTTGCCTGCCATATCAGTTCTGTTATACTTACAGATATCATTTTAACAGTTTTAGAAACTTCAGAGAGGTTCCTATCCAATGCTACCATGTATATGCATATTAGACAAAACAGGTTAAACACTGTTTCCCAGGCTTGTTCAATGAACCCACAACTGTAGGGGCTCAGCTTCACACCCACCCAACATGTAGTAGATTGGACCACCATGTCTGCATCCTACAAACTGAAGGAAAACAGTCTTTCTATGTTGTTGACATTATACTTTCAATACCCTCTACTGGATTGTCCTACACATAGCAGGTCAATGGCCCTATCATAGTGCTGTTACAGAACTAGTACTGTTTTCAGGGACACTTGTCCCCTCATCAGTTGATTATCACATGAGGATGATAACGTGACAAGGCGTTAACAGACTGATGATGGTAACATGACCAGGCTGACAGTTAACAGACTGATGATGGTAACATGACCAGGCTGACAGTTAACAGACTGATGATGATAACATGACCAGGCTGACAGTTAACAGACTGATGATTGCAACATGACTATGCTGACAGTTAACAGACTGATGATAACATGACCAGGCTGACAGTTAACAGACTGATGATGGTAACATGACAAGACTGACAGTTAATGAGACTGATGATGGCAACATGACCAGGCTGACAGTTAACAGACTGATGATGGTGAACATGACCAGGCTTGACAGTTAATGACTGATGATGGTAACATGACCATATTGACAGTTAACATGACTGACGATGATAAACACGACCAGGTCCGACAGCTAACAGACTGATGATGATAACATGACCAGGCTGACAGTTAACAAGACAATTCCTGACGCATGCTGACAGTTAACAGACTCATGATGCTTAATATGAGCTAGACTGACATTAATAGACTGAATAAATACCAGGCTGAGCAGTTAACAGACTGATGATAACATGACCAGGCTGACAGTTAACAGACTGATGATGGTAACATGATCCAGGCTGACAGTTAATAGACTGATGATAACATGACCAGAGCTGACAGTTAACAGACTGATGGAACATGACCAGGCTGACAGTTAACGGACTGATGATAACATGACCAGGCTCGACAGTTAACAGACTGATGGTAACATGACCCAGGCTGACGGTTAATAGACTGATGGTGACATGACCAGGCTGACAGTTAACAGACTGATGATGGTAACATGACCAGGCTGACAGTTAATAGACTGATGATGATAACATGACCAGGCTGACAGTTAACAGACTGATGATGGTAACATGACCAGGCTGACAGTTAACAGATCTGATGATGATGCATGCGACCAGGCTGACAGTTAACAGACTGATGATGGTAACATGACAAGACTGACAGTTACATAGAGCTGATGATGGTAACATGACCAGGCTGACGGTTAATAGACTTTGATGATAACATGACCGAGCTGACAGTTAATAGACTGATGATGATAACATGACCAGGCTGACAGCCAACAGACTGATGATGATAACATGACCAGGCTGACAGTTAACAGACTGATGATAACATGACCAGGCTGACAGTTAATAGACTGATGATGGTAACATGATCAATGACTTGACAGTTAATAGACTGATGATGGTAATACTGACCAGGCTGACAGTTAACAGACTGATGATAACATGACAAGACTGACAGTTAACAGACTGATGATGGTAACATGACAAGACTGACAGTTAATAGACTGATGATAACATGACCAGGCTGACAGTTAACTAGACTGATGATGGTAACATGACCAGGCTGACAGTTAACAGACTGATGATGGTAACATGACCAGGCTGACAGTTAAGCAGACTGATGATGGTAACATGACAAGGCTGACAGTTAATAGACTGATGATGGTAACATGACCAGGCTGACAGTTAACAGACTGATGATGGTAATATGACAAGACTGTACAGTTAATAGACTGATGATGGTAACATGACCAGGCTGACAGTTAACAGACTGATGGTAACATGACCAGGCTGACAGTTAACAGACTGATGATGGTAACATGACCAGGCTCACAGTTAACAGACTGATGATGGTAACATGACCAGGCTGACAGTTAACACATGATGATGATAACATGACCAGGCTGACAGTTAACAGACTGATGATGATAACATGACCAGGCTGACAGTTAACAGACTGATGGTAACATGACCAGGCTGACAGTTAACAGACTGATGGTAACATGACCAGGCTGACAGTTAACAGACTGATGATAACATGACAAGACTGACAGTTAACAGACTGATGATGGTAACATGACAAGACTGACAGTTAACAGACTGGATGATGATAACATGACAAGACTGACAGTTAATAGACTGATGATGGTAACATGACCAGGCTGACAGTTAACAGACTGATGATAACCATGACCAGGCTGACAGTTAACAGACTGATGATGGTAACATGACAAGACTGACAGTTAATAGACTGATGATGGTAACATGACCAGGCTGACAGTTAACAGACTGGATGATGGTAACATGACAAGACTGACAGTTAATAGACTGATGATGGTAACATGACCAGGCTGACAGTTAACAGACTGATGGTAACATGACCAGGCTGACAGTTAACAGACTGATGATGGTAACATGACCAGGCTCACAGTTAACAGACTGATGATGGTAACATGACCGGGCTGACAGTTAACACACTGATGATGATACGCGTGACCAGGCTGACGGTTAACACACTGATGATGATAACATGACCAGGCTGACAGTTAACAGACTGATGATAACGTGACCAGGCTGACAGTTAACAGACTGATGGTAACATGACCAGGCTGACAGTTAACAGACTGACAGACTGATGATGGTAACATGACCAGGCTGACAGTTAACAGACTGAACAGTTAACAGACTGATGATGATAACATGACAAGACTGACAGTTAACAGACTTCTCCCAACCATCCAGGAACAGTTTCCACCCGCCTCTAAACAAAACTCCACAAATTCTGACAAACTCCAAGTTTTGATTATGCAAGAATGGGCTGCCATCAGTCAGGATGTGGCTCAGAAGTTAACTGACAGCATGCCAGGGCGGATTGAAGAGGTCTTGAAAAAGAAGGGTCAACACTGCACATATTGACTCTTTGCATCAACGTCATGTAATTCTCAATAAAATCCTTTGACTCTTATGAAATGCTTGTAATTATAATTCAGTATTCCATAGTAACATCTGACAAAAATATCTAAAGACACTGAGACAGCAGACTTTGTGAAAATTAATATTTCTGTCATTCTCAAAACGTTTGGCCACGATATATATATATATATATATATATATATATATATATATATATATATATATATATATATATATATATATATATATATATGTGTACTGTATACTGTTGTGGCCAAAAGTTTTGAGAATGACACAAATATTAATTTTCACAAAGTCTGCTGTCTCAGTGTCTATCTATCTATCTATCTATCTATCTATCTATCTATCTATCTATCTATCTATCTATCTATCAATCTATCCCATCTGTCTATCTATCTCGTCATCATCTATCTATCTATCTATCTATCTATCTATCTATCTATCTATCTATCTATCTATCTATCTATCTATCCATCTATCTATCTATCTATCTATCTATCTATCTATCTATCTATCTATCTATCTATCTATCTATCTATCTATCTATCTATCTATCTATCTATCTATCTATCTATCTATGTGGGATTAGAAATGATACAATCAATTGAAGTGGGGGAACCCAGAATCTATCTACAATGTTAAAGCTGTAGGGTACATGCCTCTTTATTGATACCCTAAGGCTGATATGTGGGATATTTTGTCCCAACACAATCCTGTATTGTCTTTCAAACACCTCTTATCATCATCAGCTTTACTGTAACGTCATGGACGCCCATATCTTTGTACACACTCTGGTCTAACACAACAATAGATATTAAATAGAAGAGTGTTTTTCAGATAAGGAGAGATTATACTATGTAAGGAAAGTAGCAAGGGTGGTGTTGATACGGTGTTCAACTCAGTTTGTGTATGAAATGAAAGCAATGCAAAATATGTGAGTACTCATGAAAGTGGGTATATATAAAGACACCCAGAACAATGTGTTCCCTAGTAGCAGCCAAGTCAGTATTGGAAGCTGATTGGATGGTGTGTTCCCTAGTAGCAGCCAAGTCAGTATTGGAAGCTGATTGGATGGTGTGTTCCCTAGTAGCAGCCAAGTCAGTATTGGAAGCTGATTGGATGGTGTGTTCCCTAGTAGCAGCCAAGTCAGTATTGGAAGCTGATTGGATGGTGTGTTCCCTAGTAGCAACCAAGTCAGTATTGGAAGCTGATTGGATGGTGAGTTCACTAGCAGCGGCCAGGTCAGCAGAGGAAGCAGATTGGATGGTGAGTTCCCTAGCAGCGGCCAGAACAGCAGAGGAAGCTGATTGGATGGTGAGTTCCCTAGCAGCGGCCAGAACAGCAGAGGAAGCTGATTGGATGGTGAGTTCCCTAGCAGCGGCCAGAGCAGCAGAGGAAGCTGATTGGATGGTGTGTTCCCTAGCAGCGGCCAGAACAGCAGAGGAAGCTGATTGGATGGTGTGTTCCCTAGCAGCGGCCAGAACAGCAGTGGAAGCTGATTGGATGGTGAGTTCCCTAGCAGCGGCCAGAACAGCAGAGGAAGCTGATTGGATGGTGAGTTCCCTAGCAGCGGCCAGAACAGCAGAGGAAGCTGATTGGATGGTGAGTTCCCTAGCATCGGCCAGAACAGCTGGATGGTGAGTGTTCTCCAACACCATCATGGAGGGAGATAAAAACACTTCCCATCAACAGGCTCAGCACAGGAAACACTGTGACCAGCAGGAAGAGCCTGTCCAGAACAAGTGTGTGTGTGTGTGTGTGTGTGTGTGTGTGTGTGTGTGTGTGTGTGTGTGTGTGTGTGTTGTGTGTGTGTGTGTGTGTGTGTGTGTGTGTGAGAGAGAGAGAGAGAGTGAGATGGAAAGAACTGTAAACACAGCACCACACCCCTCACTGGGTCCTTGGGGACATTCTCACCGAGGTCGCACCACGCCCCCTCATAAGGGCGGACCGTGGATTGCGACATCTCCTGGATGCTTTCCAAGAAACCAACGAGAGTTACGGGGCAGATTGACATGTGGTCAGGCATTAAGTCAATACACTCTAAATGTGCTATCCATCATCCATGTTTATGCAGCAATACATTTGGATGATGATCACTGATGGCTAAAGATGAGTGGACAATGGATATCGTGTCTTACATGCTACGAATGAAAGTATAATATAATATCACCATTCTTAATGCTTTTGGATTTATACTATATTATAAACTGGGTGGTTCGAGCACTGAATGCTGATTGACCGACAGCCTTGGTATAATAGACCGTATATCACTGGTTTGATAAAACATGTATTTTTACTGCTCTAATTACGTTGGTAACCAATATACCACAGCTAAGGTCTGTGTCCAGGCACTCTGCGTTGCGTCATACCTAAGAACAGCCCTTAGACGTGGTATATAGGCCATATGTCCCAAACCCCCGAGGTGCCTTATTGCTTAAATGTGTTATGCTTTGCAGCGTATCGCAGAGGCAAGTGCAGTGTGGGCGCGTATGACCTCTGGTAAGGATTTGATATGGCAGCCCTCCTGTTGGGATTGACATGGGACAAGGCCATGCTGGAAGAAAACACATGGATATTGGGGACTACCACATAAGGACACGTCGAGAGAAGGGAAAGGTTGGTTTCAAGGAGATCTCGTCCAAATGGCGGTGTCTTATGCTAGGTAGCGAACGCTAGTCGGCTGTACCTGCAGCAAGGTAGGTAGTGTTAGTGAACGCTAGTCGGCTGTACCTGCACCAAGGTAGGTAGTGGTAGCGAACGCTAGTCGGCTGTACCTGCACCAAGGTAGGTAGTGGTAGCGAACGCTAGTCGGCTGTACCTGCACCAATGTAGGTAGAGGTAGCGAACGCTAGTCGGCTGTACCTGCACCAAGGTAGGTAGTGGTAGCGAACGCTAGTCGGCTGTACCTGCACCAAGGTAGGTAGAGGTAGCGAACGCTAGTCAGCTGTACCTGCACCAAGGTAGGTAGTGTTAGCGAACGCTAGGTGGCTGTACCTGCACCAAGGTAGATAGTGTTAGCAAACGCTAGTCGGCTGTACCTGCACCAAGGTAGGTAGTGTTAGCGAATGCTAGTCGGCTGTACCTGCACCAAGGTAGGTAGTGTTAGCGAACGCAAGTCGGCTGTACCTGCACCAAGGTAGGTAGTGTTAGCGAACGCTAGTCGGCTGTACCTGCACCAAGGTAGGTAGTGTTAGCGAACAGCTAGTCGGCTGTACCTGCACCAAGGTAGGTAGTGTTAGCGAACGCTAGTCGGCTGTACCTGCACCAAGGTAGGTAGTGTTAGCGAACGCTAGTCGGCTGTACCTGCACCAAGGTAGGTAGTGGTAGCGAACGCTAGTCGGCTGTACCTGCACCAAGGTAGGTAGTGTTAGCGAACGCTAGTCGGCTGTACCTGCACCAAGGTAGGTAGTGTTAGCGAACGCTAGTCGGCTGTACCTGCACCAAGGTAGGTAGTGTTAGCGAATGCTAGTCGGCTGTACCTGCACCAAGGTAGGTAGTGTTAGCGAACGCAAGTCGGCTGTACCTGCACCAAGGTAGGTAGTGTTAGCGAACGCTAGTCAGCTGTACCTGCACCAAGGTAGGGAGTGTTAGCGAACACTAGTCGGCTGTACCTGCACCAAGGTAGGTAGTGGTAGCGAACGCTAGTCGGCTGTACCTGCACCAAGGTAGGTAGTGTTAGCAAACACTAGTCAGTTTTACCTGCACCAAGGTA
This sequence comes from Oncorhynchus masou masou, assembly GCF_036934945.1. Classification (NCBI taxonomy): domain Eukaryota; kingdom Metazoa; phylum Chordata; class Actinopteri; order Salmoniformes; family Salmonidae; genus Oncorhynchus; species Oncorhynchus masou. The sequence continues at coordinate 19,311 of NW_027012210.1, forward strand.
GGTAGTGGTAGCGAACGCTAGTCGGCTGTACCTGCAGCAAGGTAGGTAGTGTTAGCGAACGCTAGTCGGCTGTACCTGCACCAAGGTAGGTAGTGTTAGCGAACGCTAGTCGGCTGTACCTGCACCAAGGTAGGTAGTGTTAGCGAACGCTAGTCGGCTGTACCTGCACCAAGGTAGGTAGTGTTAGCGAACGCTAGTCGGCTGTACCTGCACCAAGGTAGGTAGTGTTAGCGAAAGCTAGTCGGCTGTACCTGCACCAAGGTAGGTAGTGTTAGCGAACGCTAGTCAGCTGTACCTGCACCAAGGTAGGTAGTGTTAGCGAACGCTAGTCGGCTGTACCTGCACCAAGGTAGGTAGTGTTAGCGAACGCTAGTCGGCTGTACCTGCACCAAGGTAGGTAGTGTTAGCGAACGCTAGTCGGCTGTACCTGCACCAAGGTAGGTAGTGTTAGCGAACAGCTAGTCGGCTGTACCTGCACCAAGGTAGGTAGTGTTAGCGAGACGCTAGTCGGCTGTACCTGCACCAAGGTAAGTAGTGTTAGCGAACGCTAGTCGGCTGTACCTGCACCAAGGTAGGTAGTGTTAGCGAACACTAGTCAGCTGTACCTGCACCAAGGTAGGTAGTGTTAGCGAACGCTAGTCAGGCTGTACCTGCACCAAGGTAGGTAGTGTTAGCGAACGCTAGTCGGCTGTACCTGCAGCAAGGTAGGTAGTGTTAGCGGGCGCTAGTCGGGTTGTACCTGCACCAAGGTAAGGTAGTGTTAGCGAACGCTTAGTCGGCTGTACCTGCACCAAGGTAGGTAGTGTTAGCGAACGCTAGTCGGCTGTACCTGCACCAAGGTAGGTAGTGGTTAGCGAACGCTAGTCGGCTGTACCTGCACCAAGGTAGGTAGTGTTAGCGAACGCTAGTCGGCTGTACCTGCACCAAGGTAGGTAGTGTTAGCGAACGCTAGTCAGCTGTACCTGCACCAAGGTAGGTAGTGTTAGCGAACGCTAG
>NW_027012211.1:0-20302 GCF_036934945.1 Oncorhynchus masou masou
CAGGTAGGCTAGTACAGAACACTTTTATTTAACCAGGTAGGCTAGTTAGACTTGCGGTGCAGAGGGCTTGGTATGAAACTGGTGCTCATACAGAACTGCAGATGTTACGCTCTTTTCAAGTATTTTCCTTTTTCTTGATGAAACTTGAGAAATTAATTTACAATTACATTGAGCTAGAGTCTACTATGAAAACTTGGTTTGGAAAGTCCTTTGACACAGTGATTCTATTACATTTCAGTGATATTATTTGTTTTCTCCCATCAGCATTAACACTCTCAGAGTAACAGAACCATGGAGGACTGGACTACTGTCAGAGTAACAGAACCATGGAGGACTGGACCACTGTCAGAGTAACAGAACCATGGAGGACTGGACCACTGTCAGGATAACAGAACCATGGAGGACTGGACTACTGTCAGAGTAACAGAACCATGGAGGACTGGACTACTGTCAGAGTAACAGAACCATGGAGGACTGGACCACTGTCAGAGTAACAGAACCATGGAGGACTGGACCACTGTCAGAGTAACAGAACCATGGAGGACTGGACTACTGTCAGAGTAACAGAACCATGGAGGACTGGACTACTGTCAGAGTAACAGAACCATGGAGGACTGGACCACTGTCAGAGTAACATAACCATGGAGGACTGGACCACTGTCAGAGTAACAGAACCATGGAGGACCACTGTCAGAGTAACAGAACCATGGTGGACTGGACCACTGTCAGAGTAACAGAACCATGGAGGACTGGACCACTGTCAGGATAACAGAACCATGGAGGACTGGACTACTGTCAGAGTAACAGAACCATGGAGGACTACTGTCAGAGTAACAGAACCATGGAGGACTGGACCACTGTCAGAGTAACAGAACCATGGAGGACTGGGCTACTGTCAGAGTAACAGAACCATGGAGGACTGGACTACTGTCAGAGTAACAGAACCATGGAGGACTACTGTCAGAGTAACAGAACCATGGAGGACTGGACCACTGTCAGAGTAACAGAACCATGGAGGACTACTGTCAGAGTAACAGAACCATGGAGGACTACTGTCAGAGTAACAGAACCATGGAGGACTGGACTACTGTCAGGATAACAGAACCATGGAGGACTGGACCACTGTCAGAGTAACAGAACCATGGAGGACTGGACTACTGTCAGAGTAACAGAACCATGGAGGACTGGACCACTGTCAGAGTAACAGAACCATGGAGTACTGGACTACTGTCAGGGTAACAGAACCATGGAGGACTGGACCACTGTCACGATAACAGAACCATGGAGGACTGGACCACTGTCACGATAACAGAACCATGGAGGACTGGACTACTGTCAGGATAACAGAACCATGGAGGACTGGACTACTGATAATGACTGACGCTCTTGTGAATTGAAATCAAGTTGATTTGGTTGGTTTCTGGTGTAGCAGGTACAACGTCACATCGACACAATGCTGATGCCGAATCATGGAGTGTAGCTGAAAAGTTAGCATGTTCCTCATCATGTAGCTGAAGGGTTAGGATGTTCCTCATCATGTAGCTGAATGGTTGGGATGTTCCTCATCATGTAGCTGAAGGGTTGGGATGTTCCTCATCATGTAGCTGAATGGTTGGGATGTTCCTCATCATGTAGCTGAAGGGTTAGGATGTTCCTCATGTAGCTGAAGGGTTGGGATGTTCCTCATCATGTAGCTGAAGGGTTAGGATGTTCCTCATTATGTAGCCGAAGGGTTAGGATGATCCTCATCATGTAGCCGAAGGGTTGGGATGTTCCTCATGTAGCTGAAGGGTTGGGATGTTCCTCATGTAGCTGAAGGGTTGGGATGTTCCTCATGTAGCTGAATGGTTGGGATGTTCCTCATCATGTAGCTGAAGGTTTGGGATGTTCCTCATCATGTAGTGTAGCTGAATGGTTGGAATGTTCCTCATGTAGTGTAGCTGAATGGTTGGGATGTTCCTCATCATGTAGCTGAAGTGTTGGGATGTTCCTCATCATGTAGCTGAAGGGTTGGGATGTTCCTCATCATGTAGCTGAATGGTTGGGATGTTCCTCATCATGTAGCTGAAGGGTTCGGATATCCCTCATCATGTAGTGTAGCTGAATAGTTGGGATGTTCCTCATCATGTAGCTGAAGGGTTCGGATATCCCTCATCATGTAGTGTAGCTGAATGGTTGGGATGTTCCTCATTATGTAGCTGAATGGTTGGGATGTTCCTCATGTAGCTGAAGGGTTGGGATGTTCCTCATCATGTAGCTGAATGTTTGGGATGTTCCTCATCATGTAGTGTAGCTGAATGGTTGGGATGTTCCTCATTATGTAGCTGAATGGTTGGGATGTTCCTCATGTAGCTGAAGGGTTGGGATGTTCCTCATCATGTAGCTGAATGTTTGGGATGTTCCTCATCATGTAGTGTAGCTGAATGGTTGGGATGTTCCTCATCATGTAGCTGAAGGGTTGGGATGTTCCTCATCATGTAGTGTAGCTGAATGGTTGGGATGTTCCTCATCATGTAGCTGAAGTGTTGGGATGTTCCTCATCATGTAGTATAGCTGAATGGTTGGGATGTTCCTCATCTTGTAGTATAGCTGAATGGTTGGGATGTTCCTCATCATGTAGCTGAAGGGTTGGGATGTTCCTCATCATGTAGTATAGCTGAATGGTTGGGATGTTCCTCATCATGTAGCTGAAGGGTTGGGATGTTCCTCATCATGTAGCTGAAGTGTTGGGATGTTCCTCATCATGTAGCTGAAGGGTTAGGATGTTCCTCATCATGTAGTGTAGCTGAATGGTTGGGATGTTCCTCATCATGTAGCTGAAGGGTTGGGATGTTCCTCATCATGTAGTGTAGCTGAATAGTTGGGATGTTCCTCATCATGTAGCTGAAGGGTTCGGATATCCCTCATCATGTAGTGTAGCTGAATAGTTGGGATGTTCCTCATCATGTAGCTGAAGGGTTCGGATATCCCTCATCATGTAGCTGAATGGTTGGGATGTTCCTCATTATGTAGCTGAATGGTTGGGATGTTCCTCATTATGTAGCTGAAGGGTTGGGATGTTCCTCATCATGTAGTATAGCTGAATGGTTGGGATGTTCCTCATCTTGTAGTATAGCTGAATGGTTGGGATGTTCCTCATCATGTAGCTGAAGGGTTGGGATGTTCCTCATCATGTAGCTGAATGGTTGGGATGTTCCTCATCATGTAGCTGAAGGGTTGGGATGTTCCTCATCATGTAGCTGAAGGGTTAGGATGTTCCTCATCATGTAGTGTAGCTGAAGGGTTGGGATGTTCCTCATCATGTAGTGTAGCTGAATGGTTGGGATGTTTCTCATTATGTAGCTGAATGGTTGGGATGTTCCTCATCATGTAGTGTAGCTGAATGGTTGGGATGTTCCTCATAGTTTATGGCTGATGTTGTTTCCTCCTCCAACAGGTCCTGGAGATCCTCTGCATTATAGGTTGAATGTTGTTACATATTGTTACAGTACAACTCACTGTCATCTTCCTGTACCCCCCCCCCCCCCGCTTTATCCTGTACATGCACCAAATAAACAGTATTTTGGTTTGATAACTGTCACGCCCTGACCTTAGAGAGCCTTTAATTGTCTCTATTTGCTTTGGTCAGGGTGTGATATGGGGGTGGGCATTCTATGTTTTGATTTTCTATGATTTTCTATTTCTATGTTTTGGCTGGGCATGGTTCTCATTCAGGGACAGCTGTCTATCATTGTCTCTGATTGGGAACCATACTTAGGTAGCCCTTTTCCCATCTTTCTTTGTGGGAAGTTGACTTTGTTTATGGGACATAGCCTTTAGCTTCACAGTTTGTTCGGCAGTGTTTATTGGTTTGTTCGGCAGTGTTTATTGGTTTGTTTGGCAGTGTTTATTGGTTTGTTTGGCAGTGTTTATTGGTTTGTTTGGCAGTGTTTATTGGTTTGTTTGGCAGTGTTTATTGGTTTGTTTGGCAGTGTTTATTGGTTTGTTTGGCAGTGTTTATTGGTTTGTTTGGCAGTGTTTATTGGTTTGTTTGGCAGTGTTTATTGGTTTGTTTGGCAGTGTTTATTGGTTTGTTCGGCAGTGTTTATTGGTTTGTTCGGCAGTGTTTATTGGTTTGTTCGGCAGTGTTTATTGGTTTGTTCGGCAGTGTTTATTGGTTTGTTCGGCAGTGTTTATTGGTTTGTTCGGCAGTGTTTATTGTTTTGTTTGGCAGTGTTTATTGTTTTGTTCGGCAGTGTTTATTGTTTTGTTTGGCAGTGTTTATTGTTTTGTTTGGCAGTGTTTATTGTTTTGTTTGGCAGTGTTTATTGTTTTGTTTGGCAGTGTTTATTGTTTTGTTTGGCAGTGTTTATTGTTTTGTTTGGCAGTGTTTATTGTTTTGTTTGGCAGTGTTTATTGTTTTGTTCGGCAGTGTTTATTGTTTTGTTTGGCAGTGTTTATTGTTTTGTTTGGCAGTGTTTATTGTTTTGTTTGGCAGTGTTTAATGCTGTATATAGACAGACTGGTTATTCATTCAGTGGTCCTGGTGGGCTGTTAACACTAGATAGGAATCAATACTGTATATAGACAGACAATGTTCTGAACAGGAAAACATAGCTAACTATTTTGGTCGTTTACCAACAAAATCATTATTGAATCACAAAGCATAACACAAAATGCATATACAGCCTTTCTTACCTCTCTTTCTGTGTTGGGGGTTTCACAACCACAACTTGTACAACCTCAGGTTCCCTCTAGATCAGACTGTCTCCACCAGTATCTCAGGTTCCCTCTAGATCAGACTGTCTCCACCAGTATCTCAGGTTCCCTCTAGATCAGACTGTCTCCACCAGTATCTCAGGTTCCCTCTAAATCAGACTGTCTCCACCAGTATCTCAGGTTCCCTCTAGATCAGACTGTCTCCACCAGTATCTCAGGTTCCCTCTAGATCAGACTGTCTCCACCAGTATCTCAGGTTCCCTCTAAATCAGACTGTCTCCACCAGTATCTCAGGTTCCCTCTAGATCAGACTGTCTCCACCAGTATCTCAGGTTCCCTCTAGATCAGACTGTCTCCACCAGTATCTCAGGTTCCCTCTAGATCAGACTGTCTCCACCAGTATCTCAGGTTCCTCTAGATCAGACTGTCTCCACCAGTATCTCAGGTTCCCTCTACCAGTATCTCAGGTCAGACTGTCTCCACCAGTATCTCAGGTTCCCTCTAGATCAGACTGTCTCCACCAGTATCTCAGGTTCCCTCTAGGTTCCTCTAGATCAGACTGTCTCCACCAGTATCTCAGGTTCCCTCTAGATCAGACTGTCTCCACCAGTATCTCAGGTTCCTCTAGATCAGACTGTCTCCACCAGTATCTCAGGTTCCCTCTAGATCAGACTGTCTCCACCAGTATCTCAGGTTCCCTCTAGATCAGACTGTCTCCACCAGTATCTCAGGTTCCTCTAGATCAGACTGTCTCCACCAGTATCTCAGGTTCCCTCTAGATCAGACTGTCTCCACCAGTATCTCAGGTTCCCTCTAGATCAGACTGTCTCCACCAGTATCTCAGGTTCCCTCTAGATCAGACTGTCTCCACCAGTATCTCAGGTTCCCTCTAGATCAGACTGTCTCCACCAGTATCTCAGGTTCCCTCTAGATCAGACTGTCTCCACCAGTATCTCAGGTTCCCTCTAGATTCCCTCTAGAGATCAGACTGTCTCCACCAGTATCCCAGGTTCCCTCTAGACAAACCAGTATCTCAGGTTCCCTCTAGATCAGACTGTGGTTCCCTCTAGATCAGACTGTCTCCACCAGTATCTCCCTGACAAATACATGTATGTGTGATGTTTCTGCTCGATGCTGTGGTCCTGGGCTGAAAATGCTGTCGACCACCTAGTTATCTAGCATGATGCTTGTTTCTTTTGTCCCTGCTACAGTCTGCAAACAAGTTGGCTTGTTGGCTTCATTTTCTCTGTGTTTGTTTCTGGCGGCTGGAACGTTAGCTAGGATTTACCTCGAAGACACACCTTGCCCAGAAGGCCAGCCCGAAAAGGCTTGGGTCAACCTCCTGGTGTTTGTTCAACGTGAAAACACTACACAAGAAATGGGGCGGCAAAGGGTCGCCCAAGACCTGCGGATTCCTGCTTTATAGATGACATTGGATTGGAATTGGGATCCCCACTATGTTTCTCTCCAGATTTAACGCAAATTCTAATTTCAGACAATTGTTAATTGCTCAGGTCTCAACCTCCTGGTGTTTGTTCAAAGTGAAAACACTACACAAGAACTAGGGCATCATAGGGGGTCACCGCCAAGACCTGTGGATTCCTGCTTTGAATCTGTATTTATTATGGATCCCCATTCTTGGGGTCCAGCAAAATTATGGCATTTTATACCATTTTAAAAACATTGCAATACATTCACAACACACTGTGTGCCGTCAGGCCCCTTCTCCACCACTACCACATATCTACAACACACTGTGTGTCCTCAGGCCCCTACTCCACCACTACCACATATCTACAACACACTGTGTGTCCTCAGGCCCCTACTCCACCACTACTACCACATACAACACACTGTGTGTCCTCTACAACACACTGTGTGTCCTCAGGCCCCTACTCCACCACTACCACATATCTACAACACACGGTGTGCCGTCAGGCCCCTTCTCCACCACTACCACATATCTACAACACACTGTGTGTCCTCAGGCCCCTACTCCACCACTACCACATATCTACAACACACTGTGTGTCCTCAGGCCCCTACTCCACCACTACCACATATCTACAACACACTGTGTGTCCTCAGGCCCCTACTCCACCACTACCACATATCTACAACACACTGTGTGTCCTCAGGCCCCTACTCCACCACTACCACATATCTACAACACACTGTGTGTCCCCAGGCCCCTACTCCACCACTACCACATATCTACAACACACTGTGTGTCCTCAGGCCCCTACTCCACCACTACCACATATCTACAACACACTGTGTGTCCTCAGGCCCCTACTCCACTACTACCACATATCTACAACACACGGTGTGGCATCAGGCCCCTTCTCCACCACTACCACATATCTACAACATACTGTGTGTCCTCAGGCCCCTACTCCACCACTACCACATATCTACAACACACTGTGTGTCCTCAGGCCCCTACTCCACCACTACCACATATCTACAACACACTGTGTGTCCTCAGGCCCCTACTCCCACATATCTACAACACACTGTGTGCCGTCGGGCCCCTACTCCACCACTACCACATATCTACAACACACTGTGTGCCCTCAGGCCCCTACTCCACCACTACCACATATCTACAACACACTGTGTGTCCTCAGGCCCCTGCTCCACCACTACCACATATCTACAACACACTGTGTGCCCTCAGGCCCCTACTCCACCACTACCACATATCTACAACACACTGTGTGCCCTCAGGCCCCTTCTCCACCACTACCACATATCTACAGTACTACATCCGTGTGTGTGTGTGTGTGTGTGTGTGTGTGTGTGTGTGTGTGTGCGTGCGTGCGTGCGTGCATGTTATCGCGTGTGTTAGTGTCTCTTCACAGTCCCCGCTGTTCCATAAGGTGTTTTATCTATTTTTTAAATCTAATTTTACTGCTGGCATGAGTTACATGATGTGGAATAGAGTTCCATGTAGTCATGGCTCTGTGTAGTACTGTGCACCTCCCATAGTCTGTTCTGGACTTGGGGACTGTGAAGAGAACTCTGGTGGCATGTCTTGTTGGGTATGCACGGGTGTCTGAGCTGTGCTGGAACATAAATTGAATATTATGTTAGTAGTTTAGACTGACAGCTCGGTGAATTCAGCATGTCAATACCTCTCATAAATACAAGTAGTGATGAAGTCGTCAATCTCTCCTCCACTTTCAGCATATTATTCATGTTAACTCTCTGTGTACATCTGTGTACATCAACACACTATGGACTGTACCACATCACACTGTGGACTGTACCACAACACACTGTGGACTGTACCACAACACACTGTGGACTGTACCACAGCACGATGTGGACTGTACCACAGCACGATGTGGACTGTACCACAACACAGTCAGGACTGTACCACAACACACTGTGGACTGTACCACAACACACTGTGGACTGTACCACAACACACTGTGGACTGTACCACAACACACTGTGGACTGTACCACAACACACTGTGGACTGTACCACAACAGAATGTGGACTGTACCACAACACACTGTGGACTGTACATCAACACACTGTGGACTGTACATCAACACACTGTGGACTGTACCACAACACACTGTGGACTGTACATCAACACACTGTGGACTGTACCACAACACACTGTGGACTGTACCACAACAGAATGTGGACTGTACCACAACACACTGTGGACTGTACCACAACAGAATGTGGACTGTACCACAACACACTGTGGACTGTACATCAACACACTGTGGACTGTACATCATCACACTGTGGACTGTACCACAACACACTGTGGACTGTACCACAACACACTGTGGACTGTACCACAACACACTGTGGACTGTACCACAACACACTGTGGACTGTACCACAACACACTGTGGACTGTACCACATCACACTGTGGACTGTACCACATCACACTGTGGACTGTACCACAACACACTGTGGACTGTACCACAACACACTGTGGACTGTACCACAACACACTGTGGACTGTACCACAACACACTGTGAACTGTACCGCATCACACTGTGGACTGTACCACAACACAATGTGGACTGTACCACAACACACTGTGAACTGTACCGCATCACACTGTGGACTGTACCACAACACAATGTGGACTGTACCACAACACGATGTGGACTGTACCACATCACACTGTGGACTGTACCACAACACAGTCAGGACTGTACCGCATCACACTGTGGACTGTACCACAACACACTGTGGACTGTACCACAACACACTGTGAACTGTACCACATCACACTGTGGACTGTACCACAACACACTGTGGACTGTACCACAACACAATGTGGACTGTACCACAACACAATGTGGACTGTACCACAACACAATGTGGACTGTACCACAACACGATGTGGACTGTACCACAACACGATGTGGACTGTACCACAACACAGTCAGGACTGTACCACATCACACTGTGGACTGTACCACATCACACTGTGGACTGTACCACAACACACTGTGAACTGTACCACATCACACTGTGGACTGTACCACAACACACTGTGGACTGTACCACAACACACTGTGGACTGTACCACAACACACTGTGGACTGTACCACAACACACTGTGGACTGTACCACAACACACTGTGGACTGTACCACAACACAATGTGGACTGTACCACAGCACACTGTGGACTGTGGACTGTACCACAACACAATGTGGACTGTACCACAACACAATCACACTGTGGACTGTACCACAACACAATGTGGACTGTACCACAACACACTGTGGACTGTACCACAACACAATGTGGACTGTACCACAACACAATGTGGACTGTACCACAACACAATGTGGACTGTACCACAACACACTGTGGACTGTACCACAACACAATGTGGACTGTACAACAACACAATGTGGACTGTACAACAACACAATGTGGACTGTACCACAACACAATGTGGACTGTACCACAACACAATGTGGACTGTACAACAACACAATGTGGACTGTACCACAACACAATGTGGACTGTACAACAACACGATGTGGACTATACGACAGCACGATGTGGACTGTACCACAGCACGATGTGGACTGTACCACAGCACGATGTGGACTGTACCACAACACGATGTGGACTGTACCACAACACAGTCAGGACTGTACCACAGCACGATGTGGACTGTACCACAGCACGATGTGGACTGTACCACATCACACTGTGGACTGTACCACATCACACTGTGGACTGTACCACAACACACTGTGAACTGTACCACAACACGATGTGGACTATACGACAGCACGATGTGGACTGTACCACAGCACGATGTGGACTGTACCACAGCACGATGTGGACTGTACCACATCACACTGTGGACTGTACCACAACACACTGTGAACTGTACCACAACACACAAGGCCCTGTATGTCTCGCCCTAACCCTACAGTGGAACATGGCATCTTATACATGGTAATTAACAAGTGAGATTTCTCTGTGAGGCCTGATTGGAACATGTGCATCCAGTTGATGTTGATGAGATGTCAAACAGTGAATGTTGAGACTGAGAACCCAGAGGAATGACTGAGCCCCTCAATGTAAACTCACTGCTGTGTGGAGGGGATTGCTGCTCCTCCTCCTAACTCTCCTCTTCCTCCCTGGCCTCTCTCTCCTCCTTCCTGCACCAGGCCAGATGGGAACAGCTCTACGAGAGAGAGAGAGAGAGAGAGAGAGAGAGAGAGAGATGAATGTAGTCTCCTTTATAGAACATCTGGAGTCAGTTTGTCTGAATGAAGGATCTCTGCTTCTTGCTGATAGGCTGGCTGTGTTGGGTGGCTTAGTGGGCAGTGTGCCAAACCACCTGCCTCAGTCTGTCACCCTGAGACCGGGTTGGTCACAGCAACAACACCACACCATGACGTGTTCTGGGAACAGCACGGCTGTGTATTTTACTGTGGTGTTAACTGTCTTTCTGTTACAGACCAGTGTCTGGTTAGAGACCATGCTGTTATCACATTAGTGTGGAACTGCAGTAGTCAGGGTTAGAGACCGAGCTACTTTTATCACGTCAGCTCCCTGCTGTAGTGGGTTGAGGTATGGCTGTAGGGGTCTGAGGTACTGCTGTAGAGGTCTGAGGTACGGCTGTAGAGGTCTGAGGTACGGCTGTAGGGGTCTGAGGTACGGCTGTAGGGGTCTGATGTACTGCTGTAGGGGTCTGAGGTACTGCTGTAGAGGTCTGAGGTACGGCTGTAGAGGTCTGAGGTACGGCTGTAGAGGTCTGAGGTACTGCCGTAGAGGTCTGAGGTACGGCTGTAGAGGTCTGACGGCTGTAGAGGTCTGAGGTACGGCTGTAGAGGTCTGAGGTACGGCTGTAGAGGTCTGAGTACTGCTGTAGAGGTCTGAGGTACGGCTGTAGAGGGTCTCTGTAGAGGTCTGATACGGCTGTAGAGGTCTGAGGTACGGCTGTAGAGGTCTGAGGTACGGCTGTAGAGGGTTGAGGTACGGCTGGAGGTCTGTAGGCTGTAGGGTCTGAGGTACGGCTGTAGAGGTCTGACGGGCTGTCGAGGTCTGAGGCACGGCTGTAGAGGTCTGAGGTACGGCTGTAGGTTGAGGTACTGTAGAGGTACTGCTGTAGAGGTCTGAGGTACGGCTGTAGAGGTCTGAGGTACGGCTGTAGAGGGTTGAGGTACTGCTGTAGAGGTACTGCTGTAGAGGTCTGAGGTACTGCTGTAGAGGTCTGAGGTACGGCTGTCGAGGTCTGAGGTACGGCTGTCGAGGTCTGAGGTGCTGTCGAGGTCTGGAGGTCTGAGGTGGCTGTCGAGGTCTGAGGTACGGCTGTAGAGGTCTGAGAGGTCTGTAGGGTACGGCTGTAGAGGTCTGAGGTACGGCTGTCGGGGTCTGAGGTACGGCTGTAGGGGTCTGAGGCACGGCTGTAGAGGTCTGAGGTACGGCTGTAGAGGTCTGAGAGGTTGAGGTACGGCTGTAGAGGTACGGCTGTAGAGGGTTGAGGTACTGCTGTAGAGGTACTGCTGTAGAGGTCTGAGGTACTGCTGTAGAGGTCTGAGGTACGGCTGTAGAGGTCTGAGGTACGGCTGTCGAGGTCTGAGGTACGGCTGTCGAGGTCTGAGGTACGGCTGTCGAGGTCTGAGGTACGGCTGTCGAGGTCTGAGGTACGGCTGTCGAGGTCTGAGGTACGGCTGTCGAGGTCTGAGGTACGGCTGTCGAGGTCTGAGGTACGGCTGTCGAGGTCTGAGGTACGGCTGTCGAGGTCTGAGGTACGGCTGTCGAGGTCTGAGGTACGGCTGTAGAGGTCTGAGGTACGGCTGTAGAGGTCTGAGGTACGGCTGTAGAGGTCTGAGGTACGGCTGTAGAGGTCTGAGGTACGGCTGTAGAGGTCTGAGGTACGGCTGTAGAGGTCTGAGGTACGGCTGTAGAGGTCTGAGGTACGGCTGTAGAGGGTTGAGGTACTGCTGTAGAGGTACTGCTGTAGAGGTCTGAGGTACTGCTGTAGAGGTCTGAGGTACTGCTGTCGAGGTCTGAGGGCACGGCTGTCGAGGTTGAGGTACGGCTGTAGAGGTCTGAGCTGGCACGGGGCTGTAGAGGTCTGAGGTGCGGCTGTAGAGGGTTGAGGTACTGCTGTCGAGGTCTGGAGGTACTGCTGTAGAGGTCTGAGGTACGGCTGTAGAGGTCTGAGGTACGGCTGTAGGGGTCTGAGGTACGGCTGTAGAGGGTTGAGGTACTGCTGTAGAGGTACTGCTGTAGAGGTCTGAGGTACTGCTGTCGAGGTCTGAGGTACGGCTGTCGAGGTCTGAGGTACGGCTGTCGAGGTCTGAGGGTACGGCTGTCGAGGTCTGAGGCATCTGAGAGGTCTGAGGCACGGCTGTCGAGGTCTGAGGTACGGCTGTAGAGGTCTGTACGGGGTGTCGAGGTCTGAGGTACGGCTGTCGAGGTCTGAGGTACGGCTGTCGAGGTCTGAGGTACGGCTGTAGAGGTCTGAGGTACGGCTGTCGAGGTCTGAGGTACGGCTGTAGAGGTACGGCTGTAGAGGTCTGAGGTACGGCTGTAGAGGTCTGAGGTACGGCTGTAGAGGTCTGAGGTACGGCTGTAGAGGGTTGAGGTACTGCTGTAGAGGTACTGCTGTAGAGGTCTGAGGTACGGCTGTAGAGGTCTGAGGTACGGCTGTAGGGTCTGAGGTACGGCTGTAGAGGGTTGAGGTACTGCTGTAGAGGTACTGCTGTAGAGGTCTGAGGCACGGGGTGCAGAGGGTAGGTACTGTCTGTAGAGGTACGGCTGTAGAGGTCTGAGGTACGGCTGTAGAGGTCTGAGGTACGGCTGTAGAGGTCTGAGGCACGGCTGTAGGGGTCTGAGAGGTACGGTGTAGAGGGTCTGAGGTACGGCTGTAGAGGTCTGAGGTACGGCTGTAGAGGTTGAGGTAGAGGTCTGAGGTACGGCTGTAGAGGTCTGAGGTACGGCTGTAGAGGTCTGAGGTACGGCTGTAGGGGTCTGAGGTACGGCTGTAGAGGTTGAGGTACGGCTGTACTGAGGTCTGAGGCACGGCTGTAGAGGTCTGAGGTACTGCTGTCGGGGTCTGATGGGTACGGGGGTGTAGAGGTCTGAGCTGTAGGCTGTCGGGGTCTGAGGTACGGCTGTCGAGGGTCTGAGGTACGGCTGTCGAGGTCTGAGGTACGGCTGTAGAGGTCTGAGGTACGGCTGTAGAGGTCTGAGGTGCGGCTGTCGAGGTCTGAGGTACGGCTGTAGAGGGTCTGAGGTACCTGTCTGGAGGTACGGCTGTAGAGGTCTGAGGTACGGTGTAGAGGTCTGAGGTACGGCTGTAGAGGTCTGTAGAGTGGTACGGCTGTAGAGGTCTGAGGTACGGCTGTAGAGGTCTGAGGTACGGCTGTAGAGGTCTGAGGTACGGCTGTCGAGGTCTGGAGGTACGGCTGTAGAGGTCTGAGGTACGGCTGTAGAGGTCTGAGGTACGGCTGTAGAGGTCTGAGATACGGCTGTGAGGTCTGAGGTACGGCTGTAGAGGTCTGAGGTACGGCTGTAGAGGTCTGAGGTACTGCTGTAGAGGTCTGGTACGGCTGTAGAGGTCTGAGGTGCTGTAGAGGTCTGAGGTACGGCTGTAGAGGTCTGAGGTACGGCTGTAGAGGTCTGAGGTACGGCTGTCGAGGTCTGAGGTACGGCTGTCGAGGTCTGAGGTACGGCTGTCGAGGTCTGAGGTACGGCTGTGAGGTCTGCAACAGCTCCGGCTGTAGGTCTGGTGGTACGTGGTGTAGGTCTGGTGTAGTGGTGTAGAGGTCTGAGGTACGGCTGTAGAGGTCTGAGGTGCGGCTGTAGAGGTCAGTGTACGGCTGTCGAGGTCTAGGCTGGCTGTAGAGGTCTGAGGTACGGCTGTCGAGGTCTGAGGTACGGCTGTAGTAAAAGTAGCTGTAGAGGTCTAGTGGCTGTCGAGGTCTGAGGCAGTCTGAGTGTAATGTAGTGGTGTATTAGTGTAGAGGTAGCGGCTGTAGAGGTGCAGAGGTGTAGAGGCTGTAGAGGTCTGAGGTACGGCTGTAGAGGTCTGAGGTAGTCGGCTGTAGAGGTCCTCTGAACAGTGGCCCACGGCTGTAGAGGTCTGAGGTACGGCTGTAGGGGTCTGAGGTACGGCTGTAGAGGTCTGGTACGGCTGTAGAGGTCTGAGGTACACACACACACACAGCTGTGAGGTACGGCTGTACACACACGGCTGTACACACACGGCTGTAGACAAACACAGATAAACACGGCAGGTCTGGATACGGCTGTAGAGGTCTGAGGTACGGCTGTAGAGGTCTGAGGTACTGCTGTGAGGGGTCTGGCTGCTAGAGGTCTGACGGCTGTAGAGTACGGCTGTAGAGGTACGGCTGTAGAGGTCTGTAGAGTACGGCTGTAGAGGTCAGGTACGGCTGGGGTCTGTACGGCTGTAGGGTCAGAGGTCTGAGTACGGCTGTAGAGGTCTGAGGTACTGCTGTAGAGGTCTGCTGCTGTAGAGTCTGAGGGTACCGGCTGTAGAGGTATGGCTGTAGAGGTCTGAGACGGCTGTAGAGGTCTGGTACTGTAGAGGTCTGAGGTACTGCTGTAGAGGTCTGAGGTACTGCTGTAGGGGTCTGAGGTACTGCCGTAGAGGTCTGAGGTACTGCCGTAGAGGTCTGGGCGGCTGTAGAGGTCTGAGGTACGGCTGTAGAGGTCTGAGGTACGGCTGTAGAGAGTTGAGGTGTTTTAATAATGTAGTGGTGTAGGCTGCAACAGGTCTCCTGTAGAGAGTTGAGGTAGTGTAGTGGTGTAGTGGTGTAGTGGTGTAGTGGTGTAGTGGTGTAGTAGTGTAGTGGTGTAGTGGTGTGGCAGTGTAGTGGTGTGGCAGTGGTGTGGCAGTGTAGCAGTGTAGCGGTGTAGCGGTGTAGTGGTGTGGCGGTGTAGTGGCAGTGTAGCAGTGTAGTGGTGTGGCGGTGTAGCAGTGTAGTGGTGTGGCAATGTAGCGGTGTAGTAGTGTAGAGGTGTAGTGGTGTAGTGGCAGTGTAGCAGTGTGGCGGTGTGGCGGTGTAGTGGTGTAGTGGCAGTGTAGTGGTGTATTAGTGTATTAGTGTAGCGGTGTAGAGGTGTAGAGGTGTAGCGGTGTAGCGGTGTAGTGGTGTAGGTTGCAGCAGGCTGAGGTAGTCCAGACCAGCAGGTCTTCTCATTGAACAGCAGCCCAGCTGGCAGGGCTGTGGTCATACCTCTTTAATCTCTGGTAAAACCTCAAATCATGTAATGGTTTATTACTCATTGGGTCAGGGAACACACACACATAAACAATCACACACACACACACACATAAACAGGCATGTGACCACGTCGGCTGCTCATGCCCATTGGTCCACACACCTCTCAGTATGATCATTGGTCATTGGCTCCACACACCTCTCAGTGTGAGTGGAGTATGCTCATTGGTCCACACACCTCTCAGTATGCTCATTGGTCCACACACAATCCCACACGTAGTGCTCATGTGGTCACACCTGTAGTGGTCCACACGCACAGTGTGAGTCAGAGTATGCTCATTGGTCTACACACCTCTCAGTGTGAGCAGAGTATGCTCATTGGTCCACAGTATGCTCATTGGTCCACACACCTCTCAGAGTATGCCCATTGGTCCACACACCTCTCAGTATGCTCATTGGTCCACACATCTCTCAGTATGATCATTGGTCCACACACCTCTCCAGTATGCTCATTGGTCCACACATCTCTCAGTATGCTCATTGGTCCACACAGCTCTCAGTATGCTCATTGGTCCACACACCTCTCAGTGTGAGTCAGAGTATGCTCATTGGTCTACACACCTCTCAGTGTGAGTCAGAGTATGCTCATTGGTCCACACACCTCTCAGTGTGAGTCAGAGTATGCCCATTGGTCCACACACCTCTCAGTATGCTCATTGGTCCACACATCTCTCAGTATGCTCATTGGTCCACACACCTCTCAGTATGCTCATTGGTCCACACACCTCTCAGTATGCTCATTGGTCCACACAGCTCTCAGTGTGAGTCAGAGTATGCCCATTGGTCCACACACCTCTCAGTATGCTCATTGGTCCACACAGCTCTCAGTGTGCTCATTGGTCCACACACCTCTCAGTGTGAGTCAGAGTAATTGGTCCAGGTTGTGACGTCCTCTGCAACGACTGGGCTCAGCTGTAAACGTGTTCAGACATCATGACTGTGTCCGCTGCCGGGAGGTATTCAGTGTCTGTGTGTTAAGTTTACACTTCTCATGCTGGACCACATCAAACACTGACACCGCTAAAACACACACAGACACACACACACACTGACACCGCTAACACACACACACACACTGACACCGCTAACACACAAACACACACACCGGCACCGCTAACACACACACAACACACACACCGGCACCGCTAACACACACACAACACACACGCACACACACTACCAGCTTCTGTTGATTTAACTGAGCCCCATGTGAACATGTGTGAAGTTTTATCAATGACCTTTTTCCAACCAGCAGCAGACTGAGTAGACTATGTTGTCCAACTAACACCTTGAAGAGATACTCTGTGGTGTGGATGTGGAGAGACAGGAATACCAGGCTATGTTGTCCAACTAACACCTGAAGAGATACTCTGTGGTGGATGTGTAAGAGACAGGGAATACCAGGCTATGTTGTCCAACTAACACCTGAAGATACTCTGTGGTGTGGATTGGAGAGACAGGAATACCAGGCTATGTTGTCCAACTGAAGAGATACTCTGTGGTGTTGTGTGTGGAGAGACAGGGAATACCAGGCTATGTTGTCCAACTGAAGAGATACTCTTGTGTTGTGGATGTGTGGAAAGACAGGAAATACCAGGCTATGTTGTCCAACTGAAGAGATACTCTGTGATGTGGATGTGTGGAAAGACAGGAAATACCAGGCTATGTTGTCCAACTGAAGAGATACTCTGTGTTGTGGATGTGTGGAGAGACAGGAATACCAGGCTATGTTGTCCAACTGAAGAGATACTCTGTGTTGTGGATGTGTGGGAGAGACAGGAATACCAGGCTATGCTGTCCAACTGAAGAGATACTCTGTGGTGTGGATGTGTGGAAAGACAGGAAATACCAGGCTATGTTGTCCAACTGAAGAGATACTCTGTGTTGTGGATGTGTGGAGAGACAGGGAATACCATGCTATGTTGTCCAACTCACACCCAAATAGATCAACTGAAGAGATACTCTGTGGTGTGGATGTGTGGAGAGACAGGGAATACCAGGCTATGTTGTCCAACTAACACCCAAAGAGATCAACTGAAGAGATTACTCTGTGGTGTGGTTGTGTGGAGAGACATGGAATACCAGGCTATGTTGTCCAACTAACACCCAAAGAGATCAACTGAAGAGATACTCTGTGGTGTGGATGTGTGGAGAGACATGGAATACCAGGCTATGTTGTCCAACTGAAGAGATACTCTGTGGTGTGGATGTGTGGAGAGACATGGAATACCAGGTTATGTTGTCCAACTGAAGAGATACTCTGTGTTGTGGATGTGTGGAGAGACAGGGAATACCAGGCTATGTTGTCCAACTGAAGAGATACTCTGTGTTGTGGATGTGTGGAGAGACAGGGAATACCAGGCTATGTTGTCCAACTGAAGAGATACTCTGTGTTGTGGATGTGTGGAGTGACAGGGTATACCAGGCTATGTTATATTTATAGTAATATAGTAATATTTATAGTAATATTTATTGTATGTAGCGCTATGCTGTTCAGAGGTTGTTGATGACACTTATCCCGATAGGGGGATTGCAGCCAAGCTTTACAGGAATGTGGTTCTGAATATAAACAGCAACACCTCCACCTTTGGCATTCCTGTCTCCTCTGAAGATGTTAAAACATGTATTGCTACCACTGTATCATCAAATGTATTAACTAAGTGAGTTTCAGAGATGATCAGAATACGAATGTCATCTGTTGCTAGCAAATGATTGATTTCATGAACCTTGTTTCTTAAGCTACATATGACAACGTGGGCCATTTTTAACACTTTTCTGGGATGCTTAGCAGAGGTAGACATGCTCTGTTTATTTATGTCAGTGCAGGTGAGCTGCACACAGTGGACTTCCTATAGGACACACCACCTCAGTGCTAACAGTATAACTCTGGTTCATAGACACATGATTACTGCAGACAACAGCTGTTGGATCAGCAGAGGCATTCAGGGCAGATAGAGGGACATACATTAGGTTATTTACATTGTGTCTACCAACCCCTGGTATAATGTACATTTGCTGAAGCATTAGGACAACTCAGCGACACAATGGTAGGGACTTACTGAGTTGGGCTGTGTTGAGACAATGATAAGTCACTGTCTCAACGCAGCCTTATAATGCTGTGAAAGGATCCAGGAACCCAAATGATTTGCGTGGGATCCAACAGCCAAAAGGGCCAGAGCTCTGATCCAGAGAGCATGGCCCAGCGGAGGGGGGGCTCGGTGGTCCAGGCTGCGCCCAGGCAGCTGATTGACTAGAACAGGGAGAGGTAGCTGGAGGGAACATCCAAACCCCCAGCAGAAGACAGCTGGTACAGCGGCTCAAAGCGATTTGAAAGTCCGGACGAACAGGGAAGAAGCCAGAGAACGATTCTTCTCCTTCTTTCTGGTTCCGAGATTTACGCACCTGGAGTCCAACAATGAGCTGCTATTTACTCTCACCTGGAGTCCAACAATGAGCTGCTATTTACTATTTACACTCACCTGGAGTCCCACAATGAGCTGCTATTTACACTCACCTGGGAGTCCCACAATGAGCAGCTATTTACACTCACCTGAGTCCAACAATGAGCAGCTATTTACACTCACCTGGAGTCCCACAATGAGCTGCTATTTACACTCACCTGGAGTCCCACAATGAGCAATGAGCTGCTATTTACACTCACCTGGAGTCCCACAATGAGCTGCTATTTACACTCACCTGGAGTTCCACAATGAGCAGCTATTTACGCTCACCTGGAGTCCAACAATGAGCTGCTATTTACTCTCACCTGGAGTCCCACAATGAGCTGCTATTTACACTCACCTGGAGTCCCACAATGAGCTGCTATTTACACTCACCTGGAGTCCCACAATGAGCAGCTATTTACACTCACCTGGAGTCCAACAATGAGCTGCTATTTACACTCACCTGAGTCCCACAATGAGCTGCTATTTACACTCACCTGGAGTCCCACAATGAGCAGCTATTTACACTCACCTGGAGTCCCACAATGAGCAGCTATTTACACTCACCTGAGTCCACAATGAGCAGCTATTTACACTCACCTGGAGTCCAATAATGAGCAGCTATTTACACTCACCTGGAGTCCAATAATGAGCAGCTATTTACACTCACCTGGAGTCCAATAATGAGCAGCTATTTACTCTCACCTGAGTCCCACAATCACCTGGAGTCCAACAATGAGCAGCTATTTACACTCACCTGGAGTCCAACAATGAGCAGCTATTTACACTCACCTGGAGTCCAACAATGAGCAGCTATTTACACTCACCTGAGTCCAACAATGAGCAGCTATTTACACTCACCTGAGTCCAACAATGAGCAGCTATTTACACTCACCTGGAGTCCAACAATGAGCAGCTATTTACACTCACCTGGAGTCCAACAATGAGCAGCTATTTACACTCACCTGGAGTCCAACAATGAGCAGCTATTTACACTCACCTGGAGTCCAACAATGAGCAGCTATTTACGCTCACCTGGAGTCCAACAATGAGCAGCTATTTACACTCACCTGGAGTCCAACAATGAGCAGCTATTTACACTCACCTGGAGTCCAACAATGAGCAGCTATTTACACTCTCACCTGAGTCCAACAATGAGCAGCTATTTACTCACCTGGAGTCCAACAATGAGCAGCTATTTACACTCACCTGAGTCCAACAATGAGCAGCTATTTACACTCACCTGGAGTCCAACAATGAGCAGCCATTTACGCTCACCTGGAGTCCAATAATGAGCATTACACTACCTGAGTGGAACAATGAGCAGCCATTTACGCTCACCTGGAGTGGAACAATGAGCAGCCATTTACGCTCACCTGGAGTCCAACAATGA